>NW_028249489.1:600000-762500 GCF_964263255.1 Lissotriton vulgaris | reverse complement strand
TCAACTGTTGTTTTTGCACTTCCTGAAACTCAAGCATTCAAGAGAGAGAGGAGAGGAGTTGGCCTAACGGCTAGGACGCTCTACCTCGGACCTGGGGAACTGGGTTTGAGTCTAATTATGATGCTAAACCTCCTGTGATGCTGGGCAAATCACTTAATCTCCCCGTGCCTAACAAAAATGAATGTGTGTCCTGATGTAACGTAACTGGTGCAATGTAAAGCACTCTGATACCCGGTCCGGTTTCGGGTCAAGAACGCGCTATATAAAACTCTGCAAAAAATAAAAGAGATTAGTAATGTAAAAATATTTTCATCAAGTCTCCCCCCAGTTAATAAGCCTACCTCAAGCTTTGTAACTATGTCCTCTCTGATGAAGACAATTAGGACGAGGATCAGGTAATGCACTGTGGGCAGGTGGGTTGGTGAAGTTGGGGTGCCCTGTGAGTGCTTTCTGACCACCAGTTTTTTTGAGGTGCATGGCTTGGCCCTGTAGATGATGAGGAGTCCCTTGGACCAAGGGCTTTATGAGCACCATGACTGTGTCATGAGGACTCACATTCTTCTACATTAGCAACAAAAGATGCTCCTGTTGCAAATCAAAGAAATGTTCCAAGACCCAGTGCTATCTCTTCATAAATCATTGGATGTACTGCTAGTGGGAGTGAATGGTGAGCATGGTCACCCCAATTTCACAGATCTCACCATACACCAATTGGTCAATAAATGTATCTTTCCAGAGGACAGGTCTTACACCTACCATCAACTTATCACACGTGTAGTTGTCGCACATGCCCACCTTGTTGTCCTCCATAAGTAGGGTTGGCACCTTTGATATTGTGAAGTGGAGACTAAGCAGTGGACGATAACCCAGCCTCACTAGGAGTTTCTACTCTATCACGTGATGGAGTGCAGATAGAAGTTAAAATAATTTGAGAGAGATGAACAGGGGTATGAACTCTGCTTCCTTCATGGTAGGTGGTTGGCAGTGAGGAGTTCTGCAAAGCCAGGGATAGTGTCCATGGCCTTGTTTCCTGCACCAGGAAACCTGCAATTCAGGAGATTGCCTGATGAGAGAAGCTGCTGTCTGGCACTGAGTTCCCAACGCAGTCTATGTAGAATCAGGTTTCTCGGTGTAGGTGTAACACTGAAGTGTACAATAGTATTCCTGTTAGTATTTTTAGTATAAACATTGTTCTAGCAGGATTGTTTGGTGTTGGTGATTATCACATCAAGAAAATTAATGCTGTTTGTGGTCCGCTTGTGCATGAAGGGGATTATGTCGCGAACATTGATTAATTCCTCGAAGGTTCTCATGCCACAGAAGAGACCTTAAATACTGGCACAGTCCATTCATGCATTGTTTACTGGTTAATATGCTGCGATTCCGAAACTTGTACATAATTATATTAGCAAATGAAGGAGCAGCGCTGCAGCCCATGAATGTTCCTATGAGCTGTAAGATGAAAGCGTTGTTCTTTCTAAGATATTTGTGAAGTAGGATAAAGTGTAAAGCTTCAAGGATAAAGGCTGGGTTGGCAACTTGTAGATCCCAAGGGAGCATGGCCGATTGTATGGCTCTCAGGCCATCCTACTGTGGACTGAGGTATATAAAGGGTTTAAATCCATAGTACATAACATGTATTCCTACTCTGTGGTGGAGTCAGGTCTGTTTCCCCTGGAAATCCCCTGTGCGCCAAATGAGAGCATTGAGTGAATCACTGACAGAAATAGGAACTCTACGAAGCAGCATTATGAACGGGTACAGGAAAGCAAGAACCCAATACATACTGGCTTGGTAGTTATTTAACCAATGGTGATGGGCAGCCGAAAGGACCGTTATTATAACAACTTTGGGATTGCTTTATGAAAAGTGAAACTGGGCATGTGGAGAGGTTCATTTCTTTTTATGTAGGGAAGCACAGTGTTGTGTCTATAGCACATGTCATTTAAAAGTGTGTAATGGCTTTCCACTGCTTGCTTACATTCACAGTCAACGCATTTCCAGGCCTTCTGGGGAAGAACCATGGGCCTGAACGAACAATTGAGTGTGGAAAAGTGCAATTTAGAAACAAATTAATTTGCCATTGATAAAGGAGGGCAATTACATAGCTTTATGCAAAGCTCTCACATGAAACATTGTTTACTTAAATTAATCTTCAAACGTGTTATGAAGTGCAGTAAACAACACTGACATGCAAGTTAGCAAAGGCCCGGTTCTTCATTTTATCTGACCATGTAAAGCGATTCCAAGACAGATGTTACACACTATCTGGCAGATGCATCAACGTAGCCTTTGCTATTCCTAAATAGTGAATTTTAAGGAATCGCTATTTAGGAATAGCAAAAGCCTATGCATGTAGGAATCGCTTTTAAAATAGCGATTCCTTAACACCTTGGGTGCTAAGCTGATTCCCCTCCTGTGCTGAAAGTTCTTGAATCCCCTTTTTCATGACGAGCTCAGCTCGTCATGAGCACACGAGAGGTGTACCTCATGACGACCTGAGCTCGTCATGAGCATCGAATGGGTTAACATTCCTTAATTGCTATTTGCAAATTGCTAGTCGCAATTAAGGAATGCTGTCCCATTCATTCATATGGGCCTACAGGCTCATAGGAATGTATTGGAGATTGCATGAGCAATTAGCGAGTACCAGTAGGTACTCGCGAATTGCTCATGCAATTTCAAGGGTGCAGGGGTGTCAAAATGACACCCTGTTGCACCCCTGAAATTGATCTATGCACATATGTTGTACACACACATGCCCTAAGGGCATGTGTATGCCCAACATGAAACTTTGAAAATGCACAAAAGTGCTTTTTTCAAAGTTTTAGCAAATGACCATGAAGCCCAACTTCATGGTAATTTGCTCCCCCTATTAGCGAATTCGCTATTTTTTTTACGTTTATGCATTGCATTTAAGGAATCTCAATTTGGGATTCCTTAAATGCAATCGCAATTTAAGGAATCTCAATTTAGAGATTCCTTAAATTGCGATTTTTGCATTTGGGATGATGCATCCCAAATGCAAAAATACCGGGAGCAAAAGTGCAGATTCTGAGAATCTGCCCATTTGCTCCCGGTATTTACTTTGATGCATCTGCCAGTATGAGAAGTACTGCGGTACTGGAAGCGAACATTGATAATAAATGAAATTACAGAACATATGAAACTCACCAACCATTCACCTCTAACCTAATGCATTGAATTGACAGTGATGCTAGCTGAAAAAGTGTTTAATTAGGTGTGGATCAAGTGTTTCCTGAAAGTGCTGGAAGGATAATGTTTCTTCAATTCAGGTGAAATAGGGCCTCCAGGGAAGAATTTCTTGTTGGTGGAAAAGGTTTGAATGTCTAGTAGAAATTAGTCTTTTTGAACCTTTGGATAGGATAAGTCCTTACCCGAAGCAAGGTAGGTTTACATCATGGATGGTCATGTGGACCAGGCAGCATATTTTGAATTACATTCTTACTGAAATCAGGAGTTCTTGAAAATTAGTGTAATGTGGTCAAACTTGTTTGCAGACCATATGAGTCTGGTTGATGAAAGTAGGGCTGCTTTGATGAATGATGGGAAAAGACAGAGCAGAGTTAACTGGACATCCAAAGAAGCAGGCAGAATGAGAGGGGGGGAATCCTTTTAGGTCAAGCGCATGTAGAATTAATGTTGAGTTGAAACTGTTGATGTAATAATGTTGTCTTCTTCATTGTTACCTATGTCAATTAAAAAAACGTTACATTTAAAAGGTTGTTTTTATTAGATGTATTCTATTTCTTACTGTACCCTAATAAACACTTGGGGGCAGATTTTCAAACCATTTGCGCTGGTTTAGTGTCACAAATGTGACACTAACCAGTGCAAATTTTTGTTTTGCTATTTTCTTTCCAGCGCAAAACCTGTTTTACACTGGAAAGTACCCTGTAAGTAGCACAAAGCAGCACCAAGCACTGCTTTATGTTACATTGCGCCGAGGGGGCGTGACCTAGGTGGTACATGCAACCACCCATACCTTTTGAAGCAAAACCATATTTACAAAGATTTGTAAACATGGTTTTGCGCCAACATTTTACGCTCCTTCAAAGGAGGCGCTAGCAGGAGAATGACTTTCAATGCGTGCAGCACTCTGCAGCACATATCCAAAGTGGGAAAAGCTTTGCATCGTTCCTTGCATAGTGTTTTGTACAGGAAGGGTATATGCTACACTCATGCACACACCCTAGTGCTGCGGTGATAAGGTGTGTGCATGGCGCACAGCAGCTGTAATCAGCCCCGGCGCAAGGGAAAGGGGAGGCGAGAGCCATATCTCCGAAGGTATGGCGCTCTCCTGCTCCCTCCCTGCCCTCAACGCGGCACAGCCTGGCGGGGGGCTGCGCTGCGTTGCGCAACTTTTTTGAAAATCTCCGCCTTGGTAGTGCTTCTGATCCTTGATCCCTTAAAACCCCAAACTACACCTCAATGTTAACCATCACTGAACCCTTAAATTTCAATATTACCCTATAACGTTACCCTTCCCTGAACCCTAAAAGTCCCAAACTAGCTCATAAAGCTACCAAACCCAGAATGCTAAAAAAACTAATATCTATTAACACTACCTTTCCCTGACTCTAAAGGCCCTTACTTACACCTACTGCTGCACTTCCATGAGCCCTAAAAACCATATTACCCCTTAACTATGTGCTTACCCAAACTCTAAAAACCCCTTACTACCCTATAATGCTACCCTTCTTTGATCCCCCCCAAAATATTATTGCCCCTAACACTACCCTTCCCTGCACCCTAAAAATCTCTTACGACCTCTTAATGTTAGACTTCCCTGAAAACCTGAAACGAACCCTCTTAACTTTACACTTCCGTGAACCTAAAAATACCTTACTTCTTCTTATTGCTAACCTTCCCTGAACCCTAAAAAAGAAAACGTATGAACCCTTATCCTACCTTTACCGAAACCCTAAAAACTCTTTACTACCTTTTAATACTATCATTGTCTCAGCCCCAAAATCCCTGAACTACCCCTTTGTGTTTTGATTCCCTAATACCCACAAAACCCTCACTGTTCCTTAATTTTACCCTACCCTGAAACCCAAAGCACCCTTTCTCGCTTAATGCTAATCTTCCCTGAATCTAAAAAAAAACATGTATATTCCATAATTCATCACTGAACCTAAAACGCTTACTTTTCCTCATTGCCACACTTCCTGGAAAAATATAAAAACCCTTACTATCTCTCAACAGTATTCTTCTCTCAATCCTGAAAACCCCTAACTGCCTTTTTATGCTATCACCCTTGAACCCTAAAGCTTCCAAACAAACCCATCCCTAATCCCTAAAAAACGCTTACTACCCCTTAATGCTACCCTTCCCTGATTTCTAAAATCACCTATTTACCTCTTAATGCTAGCAATCCCTGACCCCTCTCCACCCCTTACTAACCCTTACCACTTCCCTTCCCTGAATACTAAAAACCCTCGCCTAATTGAGAATTATTGTCTCTGTTTCTAGTCTATGTCTGATTCTCCCTACCTACCCTCTCCATTTTATGGCTTTAAGCATTATTCATGGAAGTTATTTTGAGGTGGCTTGGCCTCAGAGGAGGCAAACGTTTTCCCCCCTCTGAGGCCAGGTGTTGCAACGGAAATGCCAGGAGTCACAGGGAGCAAATTAGAGGTCACAGCTGTGACCCCTGACCACCTCCAAATGACGTCAAGGAGTTAATTCGCGTAAACATAATAATCGATGAATATGATTTGTGGATGAAGCAGTAAATCCTATGCTGAAGAATTCACCCCCTAGGGGAAGACCCTCTGATGACACTACCTGTCCAACCACCAATTTTCAGCAGATAAATCCACCAGAGGCATAGGATCTCCAAGCTTACCAGTTCCCGCACAAAGAGGATGATTTTCCATGACCACACATCTCTAAATCAGGCTCTATAATTCATTTAGAAACAAAGCTCTAGTTGCAATTAATTTGAAAAAAAATAATATTTAAAACCAAGCTCTCAATTCTAATTCCCCAGCAGTTTCCCTCTACTTGTAATGAGCACTGATCATGCACGACTAATTGTGTGCAGAAAGGACGTCTAAAAAAATTGAATCACGGTTGCATTGTTATGTTAACCACAACATCACCATCTGATTAGGATACACCAGCGCGTGAGTCGGGCATGCGGTTACCTAGCACCAAAGTATTACTAGTGGAAACTCGTGCAACTGCCCTACATTTGATATGAACCACACTCATTCTCCTTCTGAGGTCAACAGAAAGACTTTCTCTCCTTCTGTGATATTGAGATTCAATAATTTCATCTATGGTCTTTCGAAAGACACATCTGATGCATCAAACAGGTCGTGGTTTTGTTCTTGGTGGTGTTTTAGGGTTTTCCGCGCCACGTGGAATGGCGTGCATGCGCAATCTTCTCGTTTCTTTATCTGCCGCCTAGGCGGAGATTTGTTTTACTGGAATATAAAAAATAGATTCTTGCACCCTCAGAGTGAGATATCCTTCTAACGATGAGTCACAAGCTCTTCCGGTGAGTAATTCTAAGTAAACGCCAGCATCCCCGCGCTTTTTTATTTCTGTCAAGTGTGGCATCAATCTAGCACTTCCTGTTTCCTTCCTGTCACCACACAACGTGCACTCAGCTCTTGCAGAATGTGTGCAAGTGAAAGCCATTGTGTCTGAGCGCATTAACCGTCACGCGCTGGTGGACCAGCACGCTGGGCATGTTGAGTGAGGTGTGGTAATGTGGCCTGAACATCACATCAAACTTAGGAATTAGTTGGCCAAGAAATTTTACATTTCTTGGCTAATAACCATGTTGGTGCCATTATAGCAATTCTTGGGTTTGGACACATTCCAAGAATGATTTTGTTCCCTATTTAAAGCTTTGTGGGGCTATTGTTGGTCAGAGAGACTAACTGTGAAAAACAAGCTACATGTCCGTAAACATATTTGACTCCATCACGCGGCCTAGTGTTCCTACAGGAGAGCCACCTCCATGGCGTAGTTACAGCTTAACCTCTGGCTATGCTCTTATTCACTGGGAGATGAATTTTAGTAAGTTAATGTCATGTGGATATATCGAAATTTAGAGGTGGATTCACTTACATTAAGATACGTTAACATATTATATGTTATGTTATATTTTTTTTTATTGAGCACACATTGTAGTTCATTGGAGCGGAAGAAGGGCCGGCTTTAGGGCAGTGCGACAGGTGCGGCCGTACTGGGCGATCACCTGTGGAGGGGGCGCCGACCTCAGGGCGTTTTGTCTTTTTGTTTTTGCTTTTTGTATAACAATATTATTGTACCATTGTATTGTTTACTGTTAATGTGTAGGATTTTTTCTTGTCTTATGAGATTTGGTTGTGTATATTGAATTTATTTGTTCCTTATCAAGTTTTTTATTATTCCTAATGGGCCTATGTGTGTTATTTGTTTATATTTGTATGGAGTTAATTGTTTATAAATGCCTGTAAAAAGAAAATAAAAAAATCATTATTAAATATTGTATTTCACTTTGTTATATTTTTGATAATAATAATTTTAAACTTTGAGTCTGTGGGTCAACTATATATGTATTCTGGATGAACCACAAATACTTTTATAGCCCTAAGGGGGAGTTTTTGTAATTTGATTGTGGTTATTTCCCTGCTCTCTTCCTCCCCATTGAGATTTCAGGGACCCTCTGTTGTTTACTTGCCGACCTCAGGGGGGGCACTATGTTTAGCAACAGCTTATGATTGCAGAGATGAGGGACACTTTTGCCCGGTGGTAGTGAGAGAATCCCAGGAGGGGTCATGGTGTGTGGGTGCGCCAAAATTGATTGTCGCAACAGGCGCCACCAGCGCTAAAGCCGGCCCTGAGCGGAAGGAGTAGTGAAAAAGAAAATAGGTTCACCTAAGGGTCGTAACACAAGCCCTTTCAGCCTCTGCAGTGCGGGGGGGGGGTGTCCCCGAGCTCCAGGGGGCCCCTTCAGCACTGCACTCATGCCTGAGAGTTCCGGATTAAATACGGAGGGGGGCCCTCTGTGTACCTTGCGGGCCCCTTCAACTTTCGTTACGGCACTGGTTCACATCAGAGTTATGTTATGTTAAACTCTTATAGTGGAAATCGTCAGATAGCAGCTAATTACATCATAATCCCACCGCATTAAACTCTAAATAGATAAGAATGTTTCTTTCCTAAAGAGTAGAAACCTCTCCTAATTTGCAGCAAAGACCTTGAACACCCCCCTCTCCACCTCATTCACCATCGCTGCCTCAATTCAGGAAGAACCTCAGGAACCACAGGGCCTTGGACTGAACCACAGAGCCTTCGACTGACCAGCTGCCCACTCCAGTGCCTTGAGACTTTTATGCATGAGTAGTCATGCTTTATTGATGGGTACCTAAAATTTAAGCAGTGATGTTGCCCTTAGGTCCTTATTATGAGTGGCCCAGTGCTATGAGATTCGGATTCATCAGCGACAATAGATAGCGCCTGTTGAACAAGTTAAAGATAAGGCAGGTTTGAGTAGCCGAAACTTAACTCCAGGGGCTGGGCTTAATCATACCTGGGGCTGTATCATACAAATGCCGCGGGGGCGTAACGGGTGTTTGCTTCTGCTTTGCATGCCCCTGGGGTACCTTGGTATTAGAGAAGGGGCCGCAGACGCTTGTGAATCCCCTTCTGCAATACTGAAAGCGCTGCCATGCATACAGCGCCAGCGCATCCTCAAGGGGTGTTCCCTCATTTGCATGGGGGTGTGGTCCATGCAAATGAGGGAATCCCTATGCCTCTGTGCAAGCGCTGTATTACCGAAGCGGATGCAGAGGCAAGTAAGCTCTCAGGAGGTGCACTAACAGTGCACCACCTTAAAGGTGGTGCGCTGTCAGTGCGACCCCCGATTGCAGCCCTCTGGCAGAGGGGAAATGACTCCTATGGACTCTCCAGTCATCCCCTAGCAGGCAGGTGCAGTCACTCACTGCACCCTCCTGTAAGGGGATCTCTAATCCCCTTTAAAAGTGCAGGCAGGTGCCGCCTGCACTGTGAAAACATGAAGCAGCTTTTTAAAGTATCCGCTCCGTTTTTCACCTGAATACCCTGTGGGCAGCGGGAGTTCGCGGCTGCCATGGGGGCGGCACATTTTCATGGTTAGCGCTGGGCGCACCTTTTGAAGGGTGCACCCAGTGTTAACTAAGTGTAATAAAGTGTCACTCTAAACTCTTCTCAAACGGGGGTTTGCTCAGGGGTCAGACTTTTTTCAGTCCTCGTAATGAGGGCCCTTATGTTTTATCAGATTGTACCATATGGCATTTGTTGCCAAAAATATTAGTAATTTTACTTTACCACCCAGTGTGGCACAGGCGCTTAGATAAACATATTTTTACTGCCGGGAGCTGGCGCAGGGGTGGAAGGGCATTCTGTATCCATTGCAGAGAAGAGTTCTGCGATCTATCTGGAACCAAACATGGTGGCAGGTGCTGTGATACTTTCTTGAAAGCCTAGTAGTGGGTATATGTTGGTCTGCGTAGCACTCTCTATACATGAGGGTGCATATTAGACTGTAACACAGGCCCCTGCAGCAAAGTGCCTCCCCCCAATACTTCAGGGGACCCCAAACCTACAAGGGGCTCCCAATCAGACCAAGGTCAAAGATTGTCTGTGAGCTAAGGCACACTCAGGGGCCCCACATCATGTTCTGTAGGGAGGCCCCATCATTTGTATCATGCCACTGTGCAGATATACGATGTGCAGGTATTGCTGCCCCTCATGGTCTGGGGCGCTGTTATTTGCAGCTCCCTCTGATAGCAGTAGCACAGCTGTAAATGTCTAGGGTCCCGATTCACAAAGAGCCTCCACGCTCGTGACGGAGGCTCCGCAGTTGTGGCGGGATCTCCACACTCATGGTAGGATCTCGGCAATGAGAAACTGCAATGCAGGGATCCCACCACGACTGCCGTGCCGTCACCATGAGTGCAAGGGCTCTTTGTGAATCGGGCCCCTAGATGTTCCTCACCAAAGACCTTATTTGCCCGGATTTATGATTACGTTATAGAGGGGGTGAGCTGCTGTGGTTCACCCACAATCAGAGAGGACCCAATAGTTTTTGTGGAGCACAAGACCTGTCAGGTGGCTACACCTAAAGTCTACCAATTTAGAGAAATTATTGTGCGCAAGACAGGTTGTGGCAAATGCGTATATACGTAAATTCCTTGAGTAAAAAGTCCCAAAATCCAAATGCGTTGTCAGTTTTTTGTTTGGTATTTTTTCATCCCCAAAAGAAAGAAAAACAGAGAACAGCCGTCACATGTTTCGCCCATGAGGCTAACATGAGGCAGAGTGGAAAAACAAAGGTCTCTGCTGACCGCAGAGACCTCAGTATTTCCTCTTTGCCTCACGTGCAATAAGACGACTACTGAATATTTATATGTAAGACTATTTGCCTTGAAAAAGCCCTTGGCTTGTTAGCCACATGGGCGAAACACATGTCGGCCGTTCTCTTGCCTGGTTTTATGCCTTTAACTCCCTTCTCGCTGGTCAAAATGTCTTTGGTGTTTTATTGATGCTACATAGACATACACTGATAATAAATTAACATCCACCATTTCATATAACAGACAGAGGCCCTCATTATAAATTCTGACCCCTCTTCAAATAGGTGCTTCTACAGGCATCAGAACAACGAATTATGTGATAATTATCACACTCTCACAGTTTTCCATTGATATGTTCCGGCAGATCAAACCTGCTGAAATTTATCAGAGGAAAAGGTCTAGAAAAAAGACAAAACAAGTGGAATTCTGTACATTAAAAACCGATTCTGCCTATTATGCCCTATTTTCGTTTTAAGAGCTCGAATAGGAGGTACTAACCACAGATGACAAATTCCTCATCCTGTGGTAATAGTATTTACAATGTGAAGTAAATACCCACCCTAATCCGACAAAATCGTGTAATGAGGGCGTTGATACCTATTTCAAAGTTTGGCGAACAAAATACTCCCATACAAAAGTTGCGGGTGTCCCATCGGAGGTATTACAAGTGAATTATAGCATATGGAAATATGGGGGGCGCTACAATTGGCATGTTTTGATGGAGTATCCTGTCTGCGAAACTCTAAATAAGGCTCAGAGTTGAAAAAGATGAGAAAAATGTGCATTTTAAAATGTAAACATAACTATATGTCATAAAATGCAAGTAGATGGGATTTTCCATGCAGTTATGAAGAGCATGTGCATGTTCTCTTGGGTGGGGAATAAAGGTTTTTAGAGACAAATAATAAAATCAGTTACATTAAAGTCCAGTTCGTAGCCCTTATAATTTGAGGAGTATCTTGAAAGCTCACCCTCTGTTAGATTCTTATGAAATTCATGATAGTTCAAGATGTTTCATTCTAGTCTTTCCTGTTCAAAAGCAATTCACTAACCTTTGAAGATTTCAGAAGGTGAACTCTGCTCATCTGAACCAGACCTTGACCACCCTTCAAACGTGAAACTGACATAATACCTAAAAGTTGTCTCAAGCTAAAAGTGATGTGCCCCAGAATACTGTACATGTCACGCTACAGATGTATTCACATGTGCACATCAATCTAGGATATAATTTTAAATAATGCACAGCAGACAAAAGGCAGCATAGGAAGAAGACAGCTTCCTACATACATCCCTTTTTTTTATTTTTCCAGGTCTCACTTACATGCCACTGATCCACACAGCTTCTCGCTTGGGTTTCCTCTTTGGCACAAAAAACAAATCTTCAATGCAATGCCTATTAAACTTGCCATCAGGCACACTTGTGCTGCAAGGTTGTTCCCAGCTCAGAATAAAATTCTCCTCCTCAGGGTTTATAATTTAAAGACTGATCAGCGGTATGGTTCTCAGGACTTACACTCACACTCTACATCAGGGATTGAAAGGCCTTGGTTGGTTCATGTTGGCTTCAACCTGGTAATGAGAAACAGCAAATCCAGGTTAGATGTGTATGAGATTTCACTGCGTCACTTCTAGGACCCCATTGCGTCAATATCATACTCCTGCCTCACAGCAGGCGTAAGACTGACGCAGGCCCTTTCACAATGGGCTTGCCCCATGTGAAGGGACGCATTGCTGGAGTTGCGTTACTTTTGTGACACACTCTAGCAAGGGGTCACTTTTGCGCCTACAGATACATCAGAAATACTGACGTATCTCTAAGCCCTTGCGACATGATGCATCATACAGTAAATATGATGCATCCATCATGTTGTAAGGAGGGCAAACTGAGAAGTGACGCATCATTGCTTTCATACAGTGATGCATCACTTCTCATAAATGAGGCCCTTAGAGGATGCGTAAGTGTCATACTCCAAACTGGCTCACATCAGGAACATTCAAAGGACGCAAAGGTTGGAGGTGGTTAAGGAACGAAAGAGACGTGGGTGAAAGACTTCACTTACCTGGAGGATACACTATGCGTCAGTGTCCAAACACAAACTACATTTCCCATGATTCCATTGAAATCTTGCATTGTTTGAAACTGTGGGGGCCCTTTTGAAAGGTATATGCTTTCCCATTACTCACGGAGTCCTTGCTAGACAAATAAGACGCTTTGTTCCTGCTGCAAGAACCTTAAGTCCAGTACTCGAGGCTACCTTAGAGACTGTTACTTTTCTTTGAACCATATTTGAGAAAAGACGATCTAAACACAGAGGAATATTCCTAGGAGAAATAAAGTTTGATATTTTAAATCACTGATTATGAACTCTCTTGAAGTAGTATAGAACTATCTGTTAAGCATTATTGGATCCTTTTATACGATCCATTAGAAAGGATGTTTCTTATTTTCAAAAGACTATTTAAATATTCACTCTGTGATGTTTAGGAAAGGGGTTAGTTAGTGTTCACTGTGAACTCCATAGTATTGGTAAGTGTTTATTGCATTACTGTTTGCCAAAGGCAATCTCGAGTACATACCACAACAGCAAAGAGGAGAACTCACGATTAGAGAGTAGCATCCCTCCTATAGGGAGAGTGAGGTTATGGCGAAAGTTGTATAAGGATGATAATAAAGATGTTATTAGGGTTTCTGTTTTCCTAGAGTTACCAAAATCACATTTTAGCACAGAGAGTCTGTAATCTAGATATCTTCTGAACCTGTACCAGAGCTATAAGAAGAGATGGGCGATATTCTGTAATGGATAGATTCTAAATGGTGGTCTTGTACTTAGATATCCAGTGCAACCCATAGTGGCTAATGCCAAGAAGAGTGATCAATCAATTAATCAGGTGTTTGTTAAACGCGACTACTCACCCGTAAGGGTCTCCAGGCATTGGGGGTGGGGGGTCCAGTGTCTCTGTTTTCTTTCTCATCCCATTCCCGTTTCACTGTATCTACAGTTAACCTACATATTGTAACTGTGTGGGTGGTTGGCTGTGAATGCGATGAGGTTACGAATAAACATCGCCCCCGTTCGATACGGACTGCAAGGTTAGTGCTTTCTGGCACACCCCATCTCTAATTTTGAAGCCACAAATCTGTTACACCGTGGCATGTTGTGTAATCAGAAGCTTGTGAATTTGTTTATTAGCTATAGAATATAAACTAGATTCAGGCGGTTCTTTGCTGCTACACTGATATTACGGTCCATAGTTTTGAGAAAGATGGGCAATTATGTTTTTCAATAAATATAGCTGGCAAAAACAAAGCAGGACAGCACTGACCACTTCTGGGAATGGCCTATCAGCATTGAAGATCAGGCCGAGATAGCTTTTACTTTGCAAGCTGATGTGAATTCCAGGTCATGGGTGGCAGAAGGATGTACGACGGTACGACGCATGGTTTTACCACGCGTACCGTTACAACGCGTTTTTTACAACGCAAGTCGTTACCACGACTTGCGTTGTAGGGGTGCGGACTTAGGAATTTTTGTATTTACTATTCCAACACCAGCCTACGTACAGTAGGGAAGGTGTTGGATAGTAAATTAAATTATTCCTTGTCCTGTAGCGCCCTCCAGCGCAAGTCGGGGTTACGACTTGCGTTGTAAAAGACGCGTTGAAAGGGAACTGCAGAGTAAAATCCGCGTGGTAAAGGATGTTCCCCGTGGCAGAACCATGTTTTGCACTATTATGAATTTATGACTGCACATAATGCAACCTCTCCTATCCCCATTCAGTTGTAGAGTGTTATTGTGCAATGATTTTGTGATAGTGAATAGATTAACCTGTAGGTTGCTGTAGATTACGTGGGTCCTTACACCATGCCATAGAACTGAGTATCATCTGTGTAGCATTGACACTCTCACCTGAGTCCATTTAGGATTGCAAACAGTGGGGGCAAATAAATGTAAAAAGGGTAGACAACAAGAAGGACCCTGCATGTATGTGAACAAGACCAAGTTTAACTCACTGGCATCTGGCCTTCAGGAAAGAGCCAAATCCTTTAGTGGCAGCAGAGGTAGGATTTGTCACTCTGGAAAATCTGTTAAATGTCATGATCAATGATGCCCAAGGCCATCAAGAGGCGGAGAGTAACTAGAATAATGGCGTACCCCATGTGAAAACAAATATAAAACATGTGTGTATCATGTTCATATACCAGGATGAAGTGCAGTCCTAGAAACTGCATATGTCATCCGGGATGCATCAACTATTTCATCGCATATGAGTGTTGTTCTACATGAGCTTGTAGCTTCCTGTAACTCTGAATATGCTTACAGATGTTCATGGCACAGCAGGCCTGGGAGCTACAGAGCTCAGTGTTGTACCTTGCACATTTTCCAGCAGTGTAATCTCATTTGTACACCTGCAATGGAAGCAGGATCTTGAGAGAATAATACAACCAGTATTGTATACAGAATGATATCTTCTCCTCAAGGCAGTTTTGTGTTTCCTTCAGGGAAAGATCCTGATACATGCACATTAGATAGGTTTTCGCTGAGAGTACCACGTATCTGTCAGATGATCATGCTTTATTGACTTGTATTAAGGTAAATAAGTATGTATACTCAGTGAATTTTAGCTCTTAGTTCTAATGTATTATTTTGTAGAACAAGAGCCATGGGCAGCTGAAATAACATTTAACTTTGATCTTTTCCTTTCCTATTTGCTATATTGCAGTAAGTGCAAGTTGGACTTTAGGCTTCCTGACATATTGTATTTCATTTTTAACACCCTTATCTGCCCATTTTAGAGCTTAGATCAAGTAATACAGTAATACACACCGAGTCCCATGCAAAGTAATAACTACTGATCGAAAAGAGGCGAGACAATTGAAGCCTTAATACTGGCTAGCAACCATTCTCTCAACCAACTTGTGTCAGAAAGGACTAATCTTGCATTCTGAATCCAGCCGGGCAATGAGTGTTTCCACACCTTTCTGAATCCACAGCCAACCACACTGAAAATAATGTTAGTTAGCCATAAAGCCAGTGAAATAGCAATGGAGTAAGAATGAAAGTAGAGACACTAGCAGTGGCGGCTCGCATAGGGTGTGCTGCGGGTGGGGGGTAGTAAATTCGAACATACGATGGAACGGAGGAAAGTAATTATTACGTTCCTCTATTACACTGTATGTTCAAGTTTACTACCCGCCTACCTGCCTTCCCCGACCCGCAGCACATCCTATGTGAGCCGCCACTGGACACTAGATATTGCCACTCTGACTTGGCATTCAGCTGGTCACTTACTTCAACTGAATAAGCAGATACCTAAGAAAGAAGAAGCCCTCTTTGCTACGTTATGTGTATTTATAAAGTTCAAACTTTGTAAGAGAACGCCCATCCTCCTGATCTGGTTCTACCTATGCGTGGGATATGCGTGAGTAGGAGTCCTGCGGAGCAGAGGTGTCTGGGTAGTTGGTGGAAGGAGATTCAACTGTTCAGGTAGGTGGGGCCTAAGTTGTGTAGTGCATTGAAGGTATGCCTGAGGAGTTGGAATTGAGCACGTTTGTGTATCGGGAGTCAGTGGATCTCCCTGAGATGAGGTGTGATGTGAGTCCTGTGTGGGAGGTTGCGGATGAGTCTGCCTGCTGAGTTCTGGATGATGTGTGGTCTTCTAGTGAGTTGCTTGGTGATCCCATCGTACAGGGTGTTCCCACAGTCCAACCTGCTTGTGACTTGGGGGTAAATAACAGTTTTTTCTAGTGTTGCTTGGAAGCCAATTGAAGGTGATCATCAGCATCTTCAAGGTGTGGAAGCAGGATGCAGTGACAAGGTTGGCTTGTGAGGGCATATCGAGTTTGCTGTTGATGATTATTTAAAGTTTCCTGGTCTGGGTCTGCATTCAACCGGCCACCTTGCTGAAGGTCACTGCTTCTGTCATGTCAGTGTAGAGCTTGAAATTGTCTGCTACCATTCATGTCTGATATCTTCTATCACATTTGATATACCTTCAGAAAATCTATATACAGTTCTCTAGGTTTTCATGCAATTTTGAGTTTTTCTAAAACTGAAACAAATATTATTCATGAAATAGATTTCACACTTGTTTAGATTGATCAAGTTTCTCTCATAAAGATCTATATTTGCCTTACGAGAATACACACCATGATTCAAAATATTATTCATAGGAGTTGGCTCATACCTCAATGTACCAAACACGTTAGAATTACAGATCACACATGAGCAACAGTCAATTCCCCAGTCTGTTACACACTACATCACTGCAATAAGTGCATCAAAAGAAACTATATATCAAAGTCTTGGAAATGATAAGAATCCTTCCCATTCCTCAAATCGAATAAGGAAATGAGCAAAAATTAGCTTATAATCCAGAAAGGACAGTTCTTAAACAGAGCCTAGAAAATAAAGTTTGTCCCCAAAAACACAAAAGGATTTCTAAGAATATTTCTTTGTATTCAGTTCACAGTTCATACTTCCACTGATTCTAAACCATGACCATAGAACAGTTTTTGAGGTTTTCTTTATATCTGACAACAAGGTCTGCCTGCATCAAAAATGTATCTTAATTGCCTATCAAGGCTGCCTTGGACTGCATGGAACTGGTATTTTGTAGCTTCAAAATGGCCACTACCACTTGCAAACCTTGAGAGAGTCCTCTAGCTTCATAGAACATGTATTGTTATTTAATTGTACTCAGACATCTTGAGTAATGCATCTAGCAAAGACGCAAAGCCTCTCTCCAAGTGCCATCAACACTCTGCGTGCGCTGCCAACGTTTCTTTCCTCTGAACGCGTGCACCACTCGACATCTCGCAGTATCGCACTTCCACGCTTCTCGAGCACGGAGAGGTGAGTGCCAGCCTCAGATCATGATACTTGGCGACAATGGATAGAGTGATGCTATGACATAGGTTGGCCAGGATGTTGCGTTCAAGTGTTGCTACAATGAAGAGATGTGACACAAAGCGTTTTTCCAAGAGGAGCAAGTGCAGACCTCTGAGGCACATCTGAGGCCTAGTAGTTATGACTAGATTGGGCCTTATGTACCGGATGTTATTAAAGAGAAAGAAATGAAGGTCTTAAGAGGATTCTGGGGTCTGGGAAAGTAGGAGAGATCAGAGTAATTCTGTAAAAGAAATAATATCCATGGGTAGTGAGCGGCATCATGAATAGTTTGGGCTGAGAATCCATTTAGATCACCCAGGAGGAGCTTTATGTGATTGTAATTGAAAGGAAGAAAATATTTTATCTAGAGGTTTTTGATTCCACATTTATCTGATCTCAGTTCTGCACTTAGCATGTTAATTTGCTTTAATATAGACGCTATCGAGCAGCTAAATGTGTCTGATCATAGCTTGTTTATCTAGAGCAACTTTATCGATAAGTAGGAGCATAAAGAGTACAGGTGGAAAATGGAGCAGGAAGGTGGCTACAAAATCCGAAAAATGCAGGGTGTTTAACTTCTGCACAGTATTTTAGTGTATATCTACCCGATATTATCTGCACAGAAGATAGCTATGAAAATGACCAGTCATTTCCACCGGAACCAGTGTCTAAATGCATCACTTTGGAAATAGGAGTTCTCAGCCATCTGAGCTATTTTCTTCAAACAAACCTAGCATTTCCTGTGACAAAAATTATTGCTTGCCAATACACCTGTCAAACTATCATTTGTGTGCAAAAAGGCATTTGCCTTTATCTATGAATAACAGTCCTATGCAGTAGGGGCCATTGGAGTAAAGTCTGAAAAAGAAGGACTGTTATTCATAGATAAAGGCAAATGCCTTTTTGCACACAAATGATAGTTTGACAGGTGTATTGGCAAGCAATAATTTTTGTCACAGGAAATGCTAGGTTTGTTTGAAGAAAATAGCTCAGATGGCTGAGAACTCCTCAGTGAAAACAGGAGGCAGGGTGCATTGGGCGATGGAAGCTGAACAGTAAAGATAGAGCTGCGGCCCATTGTGGAAGTGACCCCAAGGACATGGCCCAGATGGTCTTGCTGCTGATCCCCCCCTCAAAAGCAATAATCCTGCACACGTTCAGGTCTAAGAGTCCCACTTGCAACTACTCCTGAATGATACCCTTGAGCTAAGGCTGCCACTGGTGCCCTGCATGAAATATGTGTGCAGATGCCACTTGAAGCCCCACAATGGTATGGCACATATACCCTATTAGGGAAGGGGCGGAAGGAGGTGGGTTAGCGGTGTGTGAAATCCCTAGTTTGGGGGACATTACACAACATTTCTTGAACATTATGCAAACATAAGCGAAGTTAATTTGACTATATATCATGTAAAAAGTGTGCAAGAGGGCATACATTGCATTCAAAAGTCAAACGAAATACATTCATGGGGGCTCACTCAATGAGAAAATGTCTCCCAGAAGAAATTTTCTGCTCAAACTAGTTTCCTGCAAAACATTTTCTATTTGACCAGAAAATAAACTCTGTAAATTAGGGAAACATTTCAAATTTCATGGGTATATTTACAATTTGACATAACCTGAGTAAGGGAAACGTGTTGCTGGTATGGTTCCAGCAACACGTTGTCCTTACTCAGGTTATGTAAAATTGGGAAGAAAGGGTGGGAGCATTATTTATGGGATAATGGAGCCCTTCTGTACATTATGAGGCTATTACAAGTCACTGAGGAGTTCCAGGACCATATAGAGGAACGAGGTTGAAGGCAGAATTCCTTTACAAGGTTTTGGGATTCCAAAGTGACTCGCAATATCCTTAGCATGTATCGCGCCAAGTACTTTAGCCCTCATAATAAAGGGTCACACTATCAACATTCCCACAAACCACTGAAATTGTTGCTATGCAGTGCTTTCATATTAAAGAGAGAGCATGTTTGCAAACATGAAGAACAAAAATAGGATAACTATTGCAAAAATAAACACTTTAGAAAAGCTGTTAAATATTTGCTGCAAAAAGATATTAGAATCAGTTTAATACAAGTCATTAAAAAAGGTGCAGTAGTTCAGAATGTGTAGAGAAATGCAGAAATATTGTAACTTTTCTATAATAATAATAATAATAATAATAATAATAATGAGTGCCAAAAATAAACATCATAAATATCTCCTTTCTTCTTGTCACTATACAGCTAGGAAAACAGAACAGAAGAAAGCAACCTTTTGTTGTGTTTCTTAAGGAGCTGCTTTAATTGTGCTGCATAGCCTGATCTGCCTTTCCCCTAGCTGCTGGCAGCAGGCATTGTGAGGTCAGATGTCATTTCTTTATAATATGGAACTAGGTGTGTCACAAGTCGCCTATTATAAAGAAACTAGAGAGTGTTTTTAGGCACGAATTCTAAAATCCCATTTATTATAGAATCCTTAAGTGTGTCAGAGAAGTACCTAATAGAAGGATAAAGTCGGAAACTAATTATGAGTGAGGAATGGTTATCTGTCCCTGGTTGTAATTGTAACTGTAATTATATAGCGCTTACTATCCCTGACGAGGCATTGAAGCGCTTTGTGGTGAGAAGAAGGCTACTCTGGAACCCAAGATTAGAGGTAAGCTGGTCGCAGGTTAGTAATATTTGCCTACTTATTTGGAGGATTGTGATAAATTTGTGCTCTCAAGATCTCAACATTCACTTTACTAAATTGAATAGGATTACATTAATTTAAAATTGATTGAATTGCAATAGATCAATATCCAGGAAGAGTTCTGATCAAAAGGCAGAAATGAACCCTAATCTGAGGGAGGATGACTTGACCGAAGGGCACAGAGCTCTAACCAGATTGAGTCCAGCTAAACTCCTAACTTAGCTCCTCATAAGGTGCTTGGGTGGCAAGAGGAGAGGATGGCACAGGGCAAGATGGGCACACAAACAGAGAAATTGACATGTATAAGGTCAGAGAGAGGGGTGATCCTGCACACATACCCACTGGTTTGCATTTCGACACACTTGATATCCCTTTAGATAGCGCCTCATGGTCACTAACTGAAGAGCCTGCAGTCTGCAGCTCTTTAAATGATGAGCAACTCGACTGAATATATGTTTATTTAGATTTTCGGATGTATATCTCACATTCTCTAATTGCACTGTTTTTTTCAGAGCTCTTCTCTGTACACAGCAGCTCAGTATGAGCAGAAATCCCAGATGCTATATTCTGTGCTGCAGGGTTTTTGAAGGACGCATTTTTATGGCTGGCTAAGTTATTGGGTTGGCGATGGGTTGGTTCGAGGATCTCAGGTCGACAACTTTCTCAATTATTGTGTTCTCCTAAGAGACATGAGTTATACTGAGTTTCAATGGCGTTTGTGCTGTGATTCAAAACTATCCCATGTAAGCATTGCAACACTGCGTAACACTGTTGCCTCCTGTTGTATTTGTTCAAATATTGGATTATTTTATAAAGTCCCATCACAATCACTTCTACAGGTTGTTATGTATGAGGTGGCCTGTTTTATTAACTTTTTTTGTAAGAAGTATCTGTCCTCAACTTTAGCTTAATGTGTTTTTAGAGGGCAGGGGTGACCTTGGATTCCAAGGGCAGCGCCACCTAGTGAAAGCCTTCCCCAGTTCACCTGCTGTGGGATATTCCAGCTGCTCTGATGGAGCTGCGTTTTTTTTGTTTTCTTTGCCCCCTGGAATTTTGACATCGGTTGTGATCTGGGGCCAGCTGAGCTGATTTCAGAACCTCAATGCTTGTGCAACATTACTTTTTTTTGTAAGTCCATCCCTATACGTCCTCCGGACTCACCTGTCTTGAAGTCAGGACGGTGGACCGGCATGGGGAGGTGTGAAACATTAACAGCTCGTCATATATAAAATAGCAGGAAGTGTACAGACTCCTTTGCCGGGTCCTTGGGGACCTCTGTAATCCTAGAGTGATGCTTACCTATGGTAAGCGGTTTTTAAGAATGTTTCAGGTACCAGCATGCAGTGCTGGCGCTAGGCATGGGCAGTGTGGGCAGCTGCCCAGGGCCTCACGCTCAGCTGAAAAACAGGGGGTCCGCTTTACACCAACTGCTCCTCAGGGGTCCCCTGCACCATACAATCACCTTAAAAAAAAGTGAGATAGGGGAGGAGCTACGCAGGAAAACAAGATGGCCGCATAAGCTCCCGGCTCCGCCGACCTCCGCCAGCAGCTCATATATCCTGCAATTTATCCTGCTTTTACACCTGACTCCCGTGTATGCGAGGAGTTACTGACTCTGAAGGTGCAATCCCGAACTTTTTAACTTATCGGGTGACGAAGATACGCCGTGTTTCATTCTCAGCCTAACTCAGCGTGGAAGCCGGGACCTCGATTTCCAACCCACCCGGGCTGGAGTTGAACAACATCGGCTGTGGACTTTGGGCTTCGTCTGGTCTCTCGAACAGAGACACACTTTACTTGCTTCCAATGGCGATTTAATATCCTGTCTACACCACAGATGCCGCAGCGTGGCTCTTCGGTTGCTGCGGTCCTGTATCCGACACCCGGAGACACTGTAAGCCTCCCGGGGGTGACGGACCGGAGCCCTGACTAGCGGCGAAGGTGTAGAAATCGTGAGGTGAGGGCGCCTATTGTTGTTGTCTGCTCCGTTTGTGCCTGCTACCCCGGAGTAGTCGACCTCCGGGGTTCATATCCTGCTCTGTCGCTTCGTGAGAGGAGATGGAGGGGCCAGAAGGCACAACATCACTGCAAGCCGTAATGGCGGCCATTGGGGCGCTCCACTCACAGATCATCGTCCAATACCAGTCACTGTCTGCAACAGTGGACAATATCTGCCGGAGACCGGACGGCGACTTTTCGGCATTATTTCAGCCAGCTGTACTACCCATGGAACATTGTGGGCTCAACTTCGAGGACCCTGTGCGGAAGCCGGACTCCGTGTGCGCTGCTGATCCCTACAGTATGGTTTGCGGGCCCGTGAACATCGTTAGCTTCCCCTGCTTGAGCCATAACCCACTGAACATCGACATGGACAACCTTGAGTGCCTCAACAGGACCACCTGTGGTTATCGGAGAGCTTCATTATTCTTGTACGCTTTTCCTCACTTGCTTTGTGGATGCTGTGCACTTTTATCCTTTTTTCGACTTGTTCATACTGACTTGAACTTTGATGAACGCTCTGCTGCTTTCACTGTTGTTGTGGTCTGTATTATAAGTGCTCTGGTTAATAATCGTACCGGCCAGGGTTAACTTGTGTCTTTTTTGGGTTTGGCATAATATTTTATCTCGCTGCTGGGATTGTGACCTGTAATGTACGAGAGTCGGGTGGTGTGTATCATACTTCCCCGGATTGATTTTATATTTCGCTGCATTCTATTTTGACCATGTTCCGGGGTGGTTACATCTGGTAGGGGGTAAAGGAGTCCGGGAGTGTGTTTTTATCTCTCCTCCTCCGCTTTTCTTCTCTTTTAGGGATGTTTCTGGGCGACGGGCACGCTGCTAGTGGGTTAGGCCGTAGCCATTGCATGGGTGCAGGGTGGGGGGATTTGTTATTTTGCCTTTGTTTTGTTCTATGGCCCCTCTTTCTTTCTTTTCTCTCTGTTTAGGGTATTCCTATGGGCGACAGGCACGCTGCTAGTGGGGTAGGCCGTAGCCATTGCAGCGGTGCAGGGTGGAGGGTGTGGGGGGGTTTGTTATTTTGCCTTTGTTTTGTTCTATGGCCTCTTTCTTCTTCTTGCAGTGTCTGGTAGCAGTACTTTCTGTTTCATCCTGGAGTGTATAAGTGGGCGGGGTCTGAGGGTGGGCGGCCGCGATGAGAGATCCGATGTTCGGTTCTTTACCCTCCTTGAGCTCGCTAGCGCTTGCGTCTTTACTGTCCCTTTAAGTTGATCCGCGACTACTTTCTTACACCTACCCACCTTTATTATATCTTCGATTGTGTGGCTCCGGATATCCTGTATCTTCTTCTTTATCTTGTCTCTGGGGGCAGGTGAGGGGGGAGTTAAAGGCAAAATGAAAACCTTATGAATAGCATGCGATCTGCACTGTGTTCAATGCAACATATATCCTGTACCGCTGCCGGACCTCAGGGTTGCCGGCTGAAGAGCTGTGTTATTGAACTTCTTATACATATCTCCTAAATGCAGTGTCCGGCCCCTTTGTTAGTAGGTCTACTCCTGTAATTTTTGTGAATGATATAATAAAGGTTTTAAAAAAAAAAATTGAGATGTCTTGACTTGCTGGTCAGGGGGTGGTGGCATTCCTGGGGGTGCAGGGGTGGGGGGAAGGAGAAAAGAGAATGGGGCCGGTACAGCAGCTGCGCCGGCAATTATGTTGGCTCACAGTGTCAGGGGCGGGGCAGCGCCTCTGTTATGTACCGGTCATTCTAGGTGCCCTTCTGGCATTTTGTTGCTAGGTGACAGAAGGCTCCTTTCAGGACCAGCTGGACAGAGGTGAGGAGAGGTGGTTGAAGGGAGGAGGGAGCAGCCAGTTCAACTGGATTTGGTAACCTTTGCATCACCCATAGCGAAGAACAGTAGAATGTGGCACTATGGTCAGAGCTGACGAATATGGGACTGGGGAACCAGGTTCAGCCGTCATGACCAGTCCCCCAGACGACTCTCCTGAGGTAGCACATTCCCATGCTAGTACTTAGAAGGCCATGCAAGACTTTAGAAGCCCTGGTGTCGTTGCACCAGCAGGTGGACCATAGCAGTGGCAAGTGTGGGTTAACCTTGAAGGCCACCACAATCCATTTTGAAGTTCACCTGCAGTCATGAGAACATGCCTATGAAACAGCACACCCCAGAGCAGCAGTGACCCTGTCACTGAGGCCACAGGACCCTTGAGAAGGGCTGGCTCTAGAACGGTGTGACTGGTGCGATCGCATCAGCCGCTGACTTCGGGTGCGGGCAGCATGCTTGCAAGTATATTATGTTTTTAAAAGCACTTGCTGCCTCCTTCCTGGCCTCCAGTAATTTTTGGCAACAATAAAAATGTCATGATAACTCCAGTGATTAATGTTCTTCTTAGAGAGAGATGGAAGTTTGTCAAGTGGAAGTTTTGACTCCTGAAAAGTAAGCGCGGAGGGTTAATGAGCTTGCGCCAAAGAAAATGTATCATGCAGATCAGAAAGTGCACATAATGTAAATAGGTCAGAGGGTTTTTGCCTTTGTCAGTGAGATCCTTTTGTTACTTGCAGTTTATAAGTAAAAAATCTTAACTCAAAACAGTGAGCTATTAACTGTCATCTTAGAGCTGCATGCAAACTGCAAGGTATAAATTAGAGCATTATGGTTATTTCCCCAGCATTTTATTATCTTAATTTTTGTAATAAGTGTGTCTTTTGGATTAGAAATTAATTCCAGTTATTTCCGAGAACCCCCAACCATGTTATTACACTCTATATTCATAGTTCTGTTTCTTCAGACTCATCACTATTTCATTATACTGCCTCCTAGCACAGCCACGGCCGGTAGTAGGTGTAACTGCAGGGTGGTGACGTGGGGAGGGGGAGGGGCAGGGTGGGGGGGGGAGTAGTAATGTATGGATGACAGACTTTAACAGCTAAGTAAACATTTAAATAAATAAAAAGAATTTTGTTGCGTGAACTGCATCACCAAATGCGATGCAGTGCGTGTAACGAAATTTGTTTTTTTATTTATATGTTTACTTACCTGTTAAAGTCCGTCATCCATACATTACTACCCCCCACCCTGCCCCTCCCCCTCCCCACGTCACCGCCCTGCAGTTACACCTACTACCGGCCTTGGCTGTCCTAGCATTGCTGTCATGTTACTCCTACACCTTGTAGTCCTTAGTCTTATCTAATATTTCCGACACTGTACTTTACATACGTATGATTGATTGTCTCTGTGTAATGTGTGCGATGTAAAGTGGTCTGGCACCCTACACTGATATCAGTGACGCTGTAGATCAAATTAAATGCATCTGAGCGAGAATGTGGTTATGGAGACTTGAGGGACACTGTTGAGGGAATCTGTGGCAGAGGGACTCATTGGGGGGCACCAGCAAAAATTGTCGCACAGGGCTCCACCAGCGCTAACGCTGGCCACTACCACTTCTTACAGTTCCAACAACAAATCAAAACATTGATTTGAAAACCCCTTGAATCAGCAGCATACCTTCAAGTCAATGTATGATTTAGTAGTGGACTTGGTGGTTCTAACTCTTTTTTTAAATTTATGTACAATCTTTATTTGTTTGCAATGGTGTCTTGTATTTTTGTAACATATGTGTTGTGTTTTTTCACTTAACATAATTCTGGTGAGTAAAGAGCCCCCACACAAAAAAGATTGTCCTACGAGTCTTGGCATGTGTGTATGGGACACTGGTGAGAGGATTTACATTGAAACAACTTACTAAGTATTAATGTCATCCTAACGTGGCACAGAAAGATAACAGCTCCTTTTGAAATTTGCGATTATGTCCATGGTGTGGGGGTTTTTCTCTTGTTTAATTTTATATTTTGAATGATCCCGCCCCTCATTACCTCAACAGGATCTCTCCCCTTTATGAGACAGAACTGGAATTTTTATCATGCACGCATCTGGAAAGAATCATAGAATATGGAAACACGAAGTAAAAAATATCCATCTTTTTGAGACCTGCACCGAGCTATTCCATCCAATGTGACAAATGTAATCCATTTAATACAGTTTTCAAATATATGGACTTATTTCACTTGTATATTTATATTTTTGTCCATGTTACTGATATCCACGTTAGGTCTCTTCAGTGATGCCAATTTAGATCAATAGACGTGCGATGTCACTTTCAGTGATGTCACTTCTTGTGATGTTACATGCAAATTAGAAGGGCCTCGCATCTTCCCTCTCGTCCAGGGCCCCAGATGTTCTAGGACCCTGTGGATATGCGCAAATAGCATCTCTGTCACAATGTCAAATAGAGAGGCAAGCCAAAATCGTCTGGGTACCAGAGAATACTTAACAACAAGGCATAGTGTTTAGGACAAACACATCTGTATTAAACTTGTCCCTGATAGTTGTTATCCTGACATACTTGGCTGGAGTGTTAAGGACAGTGTTATAATTCCTGGTATGAAACCTTTCTGTCATCACATGATTCCTTCCCTTTCCTGCCCCTGAATGACTTGGAATTTGAAAAGTATAAAAGTTGGGGCTACAACCCACTGAGGTGAAGCGGAAGGCCTGAAATGTAGAGACACTGATCAGTACATGAATTATTTTAAAGCAGAGGTATGAGTCAAGGGAGATGACAGAGGGGCGTTTCTGCCACACTTCTACCAGGATGCAAAGAGGCAGACGTGAGCTTTGGAAATGGTGATGGAGTTTGCGCCTCTGAGGCGCAAACGACGTTGATGCCGCAAAGACCTATGCCAAACAGAGCAAACCAGTTTTAAGCATAGATTAATTGACACCATTTGAGCCTACAGTCCTGAGGTCCATTGTCTCGTAAGTGGACAACCTGGTCTCTGGAGATGCCAGAAGGGCTGGGGAGGTCTTAGAAGGCCTTATCCCTGACACAAACGTTGGCCTGTGGAGTTGATTGAAGGTCCCAGGAGCTCGGGACACAGGTTGCAATTGTATTGAGAAGTGCTGGAATTTGGAGTGCACGTGTTTCGAAGGTGTCTAGAAGCTGACAAGCACCTGCCAAGGGAATCTGATTGGCAGCTGGAGGAAGCGGTCTAATGTTGCATTAAAATCATTATGATGGCTAGCTCTATGGCGAGGCCCACATTGTCAGCCCTGTGCCACTGAGCTGGTGTCTTAGTGGCCAGTTCTGGGGTAATAACTTACAAGAATACAACTTGAAAAGAACACGAGGTGAAGATATACAGTGCTTGGGCGTTTGCAACTACAGAGGACTGGCACTACCCCAGCCACACCAGCCTGTGTAGGGGTCAGTACTCCCAGGTAGCTGCTCGTGAACATCCTCGGTGCCCTGCAGCTCCACAGTGGCTGGCTTTGATTGCAGACGAATTCTTGTCTGTTGCTGGGGACATGGAGCTGTTATAACCCGCTATTTCCTCTGGTGGTAAATCCTGCTACTTTACAGCTTTTTAATATCTTTTCAATGTCCTTCCTTTTTTGTATTTTTTCTTATTAAGCAAATATGTTTTACTTATCATGGTAAGTTCTATGGTTCTGTTATCAAACACTTGCCTGGTGGCTTTTTGCATTCATTCCACACCCATTTTCTTTGGGAATTGACCTAACGCTCTGGCTCTGACACCTAAACATGAGCCAGGATGCCCTTCGTGAACTCTGGTGACCTCTGAGTGTTCCCAGTTGAGTAGTGAGGGAGCTCAATTAAAGCTACTTTAAGACTGTGACCTGCCCCCTAACAACTGATTCAAGGGTAATTTTCCACAGCAGTCTTTACAGAACCATGGGCAACATCATGAGAAGAGTGAGTCCGTCCATTAATTGGTTTGTGTGTCTCCACGTGCACCAGTGCAGCTGCGCTTCTGCCAATAGTGTTGCCAACCAGTCGTTTGTGCACCTACCCTCTGCTGTGATTACCCCTGGTACGAGTGTGACATGTTCAGCAGCAGTTAATGCATGTTTGCATAAATGAGAAAGTAGCAAAATGTTTCTTTGAAAAATGCTCAGGCATAATTTCATGGAATGTGCAGTGGAAAGTGGGTTATTACTAGTGGTAAATATGCATCTACCACTGGCAATAAGGCCACCAGCACAGTATAGGTCTCAATAGATTATTCCCATGCTGAACCCTTGGTAGCTTGGCTGGGAGCAGTCAGGCTTAACTTAGGAGACGGGTATGTAATGCTTTTAAAAACACCAATTCAGTGAATAATTAAGACACAACACATAATACAAATCCCACACCAATTCATAAAAATAGGAAATACTGCTATCTTTGAAATGACACCAAAACAACAAAGACCCAAAGCATGGACCCAGAGATATGACTTTTTAAAGATGAAACTTTTTCTTGCACTTAGAAACCTATAGCGCCACTCTGGGACATCTGGTGGCGCTTTACTGGGACAAAGTCAAAGTTTCAGGCTGACCATGATGAAGCCCTGCTCGGATACACCAAGTGGGAGATTCCAATCAATATTTTACCTTCACACTTACAAACTTTTTGGGAGCTTTTTCTTCCAATGGCACTCGCCACTCTTCACCAGTACGGATTCTGTGAGGGTTCGCCAGCTTGACTTTAAGGGAGCTCCTGGTCAAACTCTGGAAGTTGGACCGCTGAAGTTCTTCAGTGGGATGAACCTGGAATCCAGGCAGGGTCGCGGTGGAAGATGGCCGTCTTGGTCCTCATGGTTGAGTTGGTCATCTTATGGAGCTTTTTTCCAAAGTTACTTAAAACTTCTCTAAACATCTGGAACTTCTTCCAACGTTCCTCTTGAGGGTTTAAAGGGTCCAAAACACAATTCCAGGGTCTGGAAGCTCCAATATAGTCCTTGAAACATTGGGACTACAATTCCCACAATGCACCTGGTCAGAACCCTTCAAAGTCCCCTGGACACACTCCAGGCAGGGACTCTTGGTGGTAATGATGCTATGGTGCAGGTGAGCTCTATTAACCTGTAGCTTGCAGGGAGTCCACTCTTTAATCCTTTAGAATCAGGGTACATCCACGGGGCTGCAGTTCCAGATAGTGCAGCAGGCCCAGTAAGTCAGAATGCAAGGCCTGGTGATGCAAATCAAATTTCCAGCATGACAATCCTTCTCTCTTAGTTTCAAGCAGCAGATCTGAGAGACTCTGCCCCTCTCACATATTTATTCAGTGTTCTCTGGGGTCAAGCAGGAGAGCACTCCAGTCCAATGAGGTGCAAGGCAATACCCCAGAGTATGACACATTTCTCCAAAGTGTGGCATATTCTTGTCCCAGAAAGCGTCATTCTTCAAAACTTCATGATGGCTGAAATCTCAGCAGAGGAGCAAGAACTAGCTAATCTAACCTCCAGTGTGGCTCATTTCCATAGCTCTCTTCCCCCTAACATCTGTATATTCCTTCTTAAGCCTGCTATCTGGCTGGGTCAAAAGGGGTGGGGGCAGGTAGGCCTGGCATTACCTGTCTCTCTTCCTCCTTTGAAACCTCATGCTTTACAACTCCTCCCTCCTGCTCTGGCATTCCTGTGTAGCAGTGCCCTCTCCAGAAGATAGCCTCTTCCCGGTGGAGCCACTTATCACTTCATCAAAGCAGCCTGGCTACTCCTGTTAACTCTGACCAATCAGGGATGACTGGAGGAAGGCAGAATTTTGGCTTACATGCAAGAAAGTCTTATAACTTATTTTCTGTACAATGTAGGATACTTTCAGCAATGGTATATTGTTGGATGTATCAATACCATTCTTCTAAGTCTTTGAATTATATTTAATTCAATTCTTAGCAATATTTATGTGCTCATAAACTATTGCAATGTTACCCTATGTGGCTCGGTGTCTATAATAGGAAAAATGAAATGTGCAATTTTCCCATCACCAGGGCATATAAAACATTTGTTACAAAGGCCCTGCTTATAGTTACATGACCCCCCACCCTTGGGATACCTAGAGGAGACCTTTGGGGTCCTGAATATGTAAACAATAATGTGGATCCTCACCCAACAATGCTCATAGCACCAACATCGATTTGGGGAATGATTTTTCTACAACGGGGGATGCAACATTTGCAATTTCTTATTCCCCAGGGCATATACAACATCTTTTACAAGGACCCTGCTTATAATTACGTAACCCCCACCCCAGGGACACCGAGGGGACACCCTGAGGATACTTAATGTGTAAAAAGAATGTAGATTGCCACTTTTAAGTGCCCTCCCACCTAAGTCGAGTTTGGGTACAACTTACATTTAAAAGTAGTGCTGCAGAGTAGGGCTGCTTTTAAAATGACCTCAGGCACGCAGCAGTGCACACGTGCAAGTTCAACAAAGACTGCTGGCCTCTAAACTTTCATACCCTATTATATACTAGCGACTTAAAGATAGTTTTAATCCTGCTTGCCGTATTATCTACTCAGAACTTTTTAGGGCAGGTCATGCCTGTTATAGGTGTGCCCTAACACATAATGTACCCTAATGCATGCTTTTATTTGCACTTGTGTTTTCAACATAGCACTGGCCCTGGGCCTTATTAGACAGAGCCCAGGAGCAGTCAGAGTCAGTTACCACCAGTACCATTCAGCAAAAATATGGGGGTGCACAGGGCTTGACTTTGCAACGCTGATGAAAACAAAATATGCACCTTTGCACTAATCACAACTATGTGCACAGACTGGGAATTAGGCTTAGGACTGGCAAAAATACAGCCTCAAACGTGCTAATGGTGATGCACAAAGCAATTTTTGCACAGGTGCATGCTGTTCGTCACAGAGGTCCATGTGCTGATTGGACCCTTGGGAAATATGTTGGACTTGGAATGTGTAAATGTAAATGTAAATGTATTTGAGCTTATATAGCGCACAGCTACTCACAAAGGGTTTCCCGGCGCTTGCTTAGGGAACCCGTCCTGGTATTCCCCTGTGAGATAACCCCGGCAGGGTATCCACAAGGTGAAAGCCAGGCATCCCGCTGCGAGGGGCCGTTGTGGAGATTAAGCAAGCTATTGCCCAGAGTCGCAGAGTGTGAACCCGTGAGTTGAGAAGGCAGCGGAGCGAGAATTATCGAGTCCGTGGAATTGTTTTTTTTTTAGCCCAAGACCCACCGAGGCGGGGAATTGAACCCTGGTCCAGGGCCGATCTCAGCTTCCGGGTCTGCCGCCTCTAACCCCTGAGCCACACTTCTCCACTCCATACAATGTATGGAATGACATTCCATACAGAGTACGCGTGCACACGCCTGCATGCATGCAAGTGCCCACCCCCACACCCCCACCAAGGTGGCTCAGCAAGACAGACTTCATGCTGTCAACTCTTGTTTGCACACTTGCATCTGCACAGACGCTGCCGATTTTCTGTAATGCTTTTTCACCTTCTGCCTTACTTCGTTTTATTTGTAAGTTTCCTCAGCCCTTTGTTTCTTTCCCAATTCATTCAAGGACCCCCTGCCACCCTGGTGATAGGCCAGAACCAGCGTACGCTACGTCGGGACTTCTGATTGTGCCCAGTGGCACGTTCTCTCCAGTTCTGCGTAAGTGTCCCCGTGCTTCAGCTCTTCTCACGGTGACCCAATTAATCCGCTGCCATCTCGCCTCTTCCCATATCTGCATCTGTTACACAACCTGTCCAATGAATGACAGGGCCGCAAACAATAGACGCTTTTATAGTCCTGCCAAAGACAGCTCTGGAATATGAGAAACGCAATAACCGAGACTCGGGGGAAGAAACACGCCGAATATTCTGTAATCTGCTCCCTCTCTTCATCTTTGGAGCCTCCTTCATGTTATACGACGTGAGGCTTGTAAACCTGTCATTCTATTCGCATGGAATGCCTTAGGACTCTCAGCTGAAGGTTTCTTATTACAGCAGCTCTTTGTGTCGAGTTGGACTCTCACCAACAATTACAAACCTTTTTAAATTTACGGTTCTCCCTTTCTGGCCCAGCAGAAGTGGAGGAGGTATGCAAATATAGGCAGAGTTAGGGGTATATTTTATTTTCTCCGGACTCCTGCGGGGGTCCTCGTGCTGGATCAGGCGGGCTTGCAGCAGTAACGCAGTTGAGACCACTTGTAAACCCCAAGATGTCCTCGATTAATATTAGCAGCGAGATGTGGGCAGAAAAGCACCAGAGAGTCAGGGTGGCCTCATTTTGAAAACCCAGAAAGAGGGACATTCCACAAACATAGAAGAAGGACTAGAACTTTCCATTGGCTGAGGGGCATAGAATGGATTACCAGACAGCGCTCACCAACCAACCCAGGCAGCGAAGGTTGGATTGGAATTGCAAAATAGGCCCGGGCACACTCAGAAAAGTGGCTCACATTTGCAGATTGCGCCTTTTCGTAAAAACCTGCTTCAGCGTCTTAAGTATTATGCAAAGAAGGGGAGGAATGTCTATAGAAGGCATGTTTTCTTAACTTCACTGAGATAAAAAAAAATGCAAATGCTGCCAGGGCTCTTTGTGCACGGATGAGTTCCAACTGGTGAACCACATCTGAAAATAAGCGAAGCCACTTCTGCTCAAGCCCCCTCCCCCTGCTCAATCTGCAAACATTAATGGGCCGGCCCAGCGAGAGACTCAGAATGAAACCTCCGCCCCCTTAATTATAGGGAGGTAATAGAGGTCCATCTGCCTCTGGTAAGGCAGCTCAGGCCCCCACTGGGCTGCCGGCGGCATCTGAACAGCACAGACACAGCCCAATCCGGCCTCCACGCTTCCCAGAAAAGTGGTCCACAGCTGTAACTAAGATAAAGGCTCATCACCCATTGCCCCAGTGCTAGGGTGACCTGAATTTTAAAGTTAAAAAACTGGACATTTCACAAAAATAGAAGAAGGACTATAATTTCACGACAAGCGACCGCACAGAATGACAGCGCTCCTCAGCAGAGAATTACAAAACAGGCAGTAAGAACATACCTAAGATGCCATTTTAAACCCAGTAGCTTGCATGTGAATTAAGTTGCTTTCTTGGAACAACTGCTAACAATCCCCGCTTTGTAAAACATAAAAAAACACCTCTTTCAGTTTTTAGTCGACCCTCTCCAAAACCTGGGAAAAGAGCAAATTTCTCGAAATCTGCCCGGACAACTGGTGAAAAATGGGGACCGTCCTGGCAAATCTGGGACGCCTGGTCACCCTACCCAGTTTGGCAGTTCGGGCTAGACTGTTCCCATGAGGCACAGGGTCAGACTGATTTGCATATGGCCATGTCTGAACTGGGGTGGCTGAGTGAGCTAAAGAACGGTGATGAATTAAACCCAGATCAGTTGACTGGGGGTGAGTGCTTGTATTGTCAACGCTTTGTCCATCATTTCCTTTGGTTTCACCCTACCCAGTGCTCACCTTACCAATCCAACCCTGCAGATAAATTGGCCCTATGGTAGGGCGACTAGATCTGGAAAACAAAAAACGTGACATTTAGCAAACCTAGAAGAAGGACTACACTTTTACATCGGCTGAGGGGCACAAAATGACTTAAGTGACAGTGCTTCGTTGTCTGTGTGTCTATGTTGATGTGCACTAAGTATTGAAACTAAGAGCAACTTTAAAATCCAGCATCATGGGTGTTAATTGGACTGTTTTCTGATAACAGCTGCTAAGTCATCCTGCTTTGGAACACACAAAAACCTGATTCTTTCTGTTTTCAGCCATTCCCCTCTAAAAAGCGGCACACAAATTAAGTTTGTCGAAATCTGCCGGTACAGATGGTGTAAAACTGGGACTCTCCCAGCAAATCTGGGACGCCTGGTCACCCTACACCAGCGGAAATTAAATACAACTTTTAAATACAGTATCATCTGTTTTAACTAACTTGCTTCATGCTACAGCTCCTAGCTAAGACAACAATACACGAAAACTTGTGTTCCTGTGTGTTTTTGGTGGACTTGCCAAATTTTAAGAAATTTGCCAGGACAGGTGGTTAAAAACTGTGAGATGAGGTTCTGAGTGACAGCAGTCTAGAAAGAGCTTTGTGCCCCAGTGCAAGCAGGAAAATGGGTCCCCACTACGTCCTCACTTAGGTAGTGAAATACAGCCATTTCAGCAGGTGTCAAAGGGCCCCAGCACCTTTTGGTTCCAGTGAGGTTGCACTATTGATACGTAAGCAGCTTCTATCCCCTCTGTGTTTCTCCCATAAATATTCCTTAGAAACAGAGTGTGGGGAAGGAGTCATCTGTTTCCTCCCACCTCTAACAGGATTAGATTCAAAATGGCCGCCGGCCAATAAACTTCATCACCTCGCGAGCTTGCTCACGAGGGAGGATTGTAAGAAGAAATGTTCATGCGTTTTGTCAGGTGTAGCTCTATTTTTCTCTTTCAGTTCGTTTAGTTGGCCGCGGCACAACATTTTGTATTTTTTAAGATGTACTTTATGTTATAGCGCTGATGCTGCTTCCTTTAAAAAGCATAGTCACTCTGCATGTGTAGACTTAGCTCGCATTGGGTAATCTCTCTAGTAAACGTGTCACGAGTTTGCAGAGGATTGTTGAATTAATAACTAGGTAAATGCTAATGTTTTTAAAACCGCGTGCAATAGGCAACAAATAAAAACACTTCCGAGAAATGGTGTTCACAACTTTCAGTGCTTGGCGAATTAAAGGTGAGTGCCGTTGAATATATGTAAATAATACCTTTAGGAAACATGTTAGGATTTTATCCCCAAAATATTCAATTTGGAGACATAAACAAGGCCCTTCTTTCAGTGAAGAAATGCAGCTGCTTTAATAAGATTAAGTATTGGGCGGGGAGAGGGTTGTTGTGAGTGTGAACTTAGTCACTGAGGATTCACCCACCCCCTGCAGAGACTCTATGCTTCCACGCACCTCATGTGAAGACTGCTCTCCTTGAAGAGTCACCAGGCGCTATGGCCATGATATGGAAATATCCTGTTTGAAATAAGTAGGGAAACATCCCAGTGCTAGGTCAGCCACCAGAGTCAATAAAATGCTTATCCCTAGATGCATCAACCTTTTTAGGAAGTGCAAACGGTGCGAATTGCAAAAATCGGCCGTTTGCACTTCCTAAATTGGTTTCTGGGATGCATCAAGCATTTTTTGGAAATCGCTATTTTTAGCGAATTCCAAAAATGCGATTGCTTTTAAGGAATCGCAAATTCGCGATTCCTTAAATGCAATGCATCATTCTCAAAACATTTGCCATTTAACAAATTGCAAGTGCAAATTACCACGAAGTTGAACCTCGTGGTAATTTGCTAAATTGTTTAAAAACGCACAAAAATGCATTTTTTAAACTGTTAAGTTACAGACACACATGTCCTTAGGACATGTGTGTATGTAACTTACAGGTAAAACTGCATTTCATGGGTTCATTTCAGCCCATAGGAATGAATGGGAATTGCGAATTCGCTATTTGAAACTCGCAATTTTATTGCGATTCGGTAAAAATTGCGATTTTTACCGAATCTCAATAAAAGTGCGAAATAAATGATGCATTGCCATTTGCGATTCCTTATTTGCAATTCCTTATTTTTCGCAAATAAGGAATCGCAAATGACAACGTTGATGCATCTACCCATTAATGCTCTCGTCCACAGCATTTGATTTTAAAAGCACCTGCATCTTGCCTCTCACCTTTGCTCTGTAGCGGTGCTCGTGCCCCAAAGACACCCTAGTTCCCGAGGGCACTGCTGCTAGTATCACCTGCCCCACCCTGCACCCAATTGACTTTTTTTATTTCTTTCTCCCCACAGGCTCCCAGTTTTTTGCTGTATCCCACCTCTTTCCATGTATCTAGTATCCTCATATATTGATGTTTCTTATCTATGTAGAGAAGCTGAACAGCCAAGCACTCCCCATTTTAAACTGAGATGTGGCATAAGGGCCTGCACCCGCTAACAATAACATTCCATGAGAAATATGAAAACTCCGAAGCGCTTTAGAGAAAAGGCCGACACAACCCACTAATCTCATCATTCATGAAACTAAGAAGTGCTTTGGATAAAAGGGCACCTCAACCCACGATTTACATCATTCGTGAACAAAAGACGCAATTTGGATAAAAGACTGAGTCAGACTCCTAGTAGCAGTGTTCCATAAATACTCTGAGGCATTTTCGGCAAAAGGGTGATTGACAGTATGCATTTGAGTTATAAAGCTCAAACACAGCTGAAAAGAGGTTTTCACAGAAGAGAGAAGTCAATTACACTGCATTACTGCACATTATGCGAGGAAGCGCGGCACAGGTGAAAAACGCTGGGGAATGTGTAAAAGGTGAGACAAAAGGTGTGTGACTCCCTGCATCACCTCACACCCTGCAACCGGGACAAGACGTTATCTATGGAAAAATTCCACAGGAGCACATGTGGTAGTACTGTATTTGTGGGTAAAAGGTATAAGACAAAAGGCCATAGTCTATGACCAGCTGTTTCAATCCATAGAAGAGTTCTGAAATGTCTGTAAAACAGGAAACCTGTATGGTCAATTAAAGGCTGGACCTCTTAGAGAAACGTGGCAAGAGCCCGCTGTAGACCGAATGGCCAGGCCAGGTAAACAAACACTCTTGCTCATAATTTCATGACACATCTTTCCAAGCTACCTTGGACCAAAGTCAAAGTGACACAATGCTGAAAAGAGATGGCCAGGATCAGAGATCAGAACCCACTCTAATGATGAATAATTCTTAGAGGGGAGCAGGGCAATAATGCTTTTTTTCTTCATAAGAAACTAAGATGACAAGACAAGTAAAATGTAGACTATAACTATACACAACTCAAAATATTGCATAAATCTATGCTTATTTAATATCCAGATGGTGTCTGGTTTAAAAACATAGGTAGATGTAGAGGGTCAAGTGGCTGCCTTTCAGATCTCACATATGGATGCCCTCCAGCACTTTAGCCCTTGCAAACTGACTATAAATGACCCGAGGCTCCTGGTCTTATGCTAACACATCCCAAAAAGGAGAGAGAAGGGTGGACTGGGAACTAATGAAGGTCCAGTGCTCCAAGGGTAAATATTCTACAAGTCGGGGGAGGAGGGGCCACTGTTCGTGAGAGAGTAGATAGAAAAAAATATCTAGGCAAACTGGACAGTCAACAAGACTGTTTCTTGTTGCCCTCACAAATCCCAAGGGATGTCACACTTCATCATAGGGTGGGGGCTACTCATTGGGCTGGCATTGCAATGCCCTACGGGTTCCCCGAAGGGTCACTTTAGCGGAGAGCTTTTGTTTTACTCACTAAATGATGAGTGTGAGAGAGTAATAGTGGGGTGGTGGATGGTGTGCATTAAAAAGTGAGTTTAAAACTGGCTAGGGATATTGATTTAATATTTTTTAAATGGTGGATTCCTTATCAGAGTAAAAAACCAAGTAGATTAGTGCTACTTACTGGGTTATGATGTCCTTTAGAGAAACATTCTTTACAAAACAACCATTACATCGCACTACACTTACCACGCAGTCATTACATTGCAACATCCTTTACAACACATGTCACTACAACGCATGCATTACACTGCATACCATTATAATGCATGACACTTCATCGATTGTCACTACAATGCAGGCATTACAACGCATACTATTACAACGCATACCATTGAAGTTAGAATAGTAATTTTTAGCCCTTACACTATCCAACACTTACCCTGCTGTTGCACCCCCTGGAGTTAGAATAGTCATTTTTACCCCTATACTATCCAATACTTACCTTAAGTAAGTATTGGATAGTATAGGGGTAAGCGTTGTAATGGTATGCGTTGTAAAGGTAGTATGTGATGTAATGGAATGCGTTGTAAAGGAAGTTTTTTAAAATGCGATGTAGTGTCATGCGATGTAATGGAATGGGTTGTAGTGGATGTTGCGATGTAGAAACTGCATTGTAAGTGCATGCGTTGTAAAAAATTGCGAGGGAGGTAAAGTAGCCTACCACAGGTGTATCCAGAGAAAAACAGTCCCCCTCTAGCAGGGTGGTTCCGGCTCATGGATCAATTCACTAGTTGTCCAACCTATTATTGTTAAGGGTCATGTGTCAGATCAGAAGGGTGAGCTCGGTCATGGATGTCTTGCTGGGTGCGTTGCTCACAACACCTACCCTTCCTTCCGTCTGCCCGGATAGTAGGGTAGACCATACAGTTGGGGAAACATCCATTAGAACACAGTCATTACATCGCACTGCATTTACAATGCAACTGTTACAACGCACCTGCCTTTACATCGCATGCCATTACAACACGTCACTAAAAAGCATGCCATTACAATGCATACCTTTACAACGCATGCCAATACAATGCATGGAAAGCCTTTTCAGGTCTCATTGGGTTTGAACGAGCCTCCGCTGCCATTCTGGCATGAGGTCTCTGAATCACGGTGTATGCGGGTCCTCTCTCCTTAAATTACTGCATGTCTTGTACCTCACAATTTGTGTGAGCACAGTTATCAAATCCATCTATGGATGGTAATTTCTGTGTGGTACTCCTGGTTGGAACAGTTGCTGTTGGCCTATTTTCCATCACCTCTAATACTGACACACCATCACCTGCACATAATTTTGCCCACTGGTCTGGTTTTGGCACTAAACATTGGATTTCTTTGATGTTCCCGCAGGCACAGAGAGATGAAATTTAAGACACTGCTATCTGTCAACATGTCAAGTAAATTGATCAATTACCTGTCATGTGACATGGATCAACGAGAAGACCTTCCTATTTCCATGTAGGCAGATCATCCAGACACGTACAATGTCTTGACTTACTTCATACATTTTGAAATTGATTTCTGTCCAAATGGCATAACTCCAGAATACATTTCCAGAATGTATTAGAATGCAATTCTTAACTTCTGGATTCCAATGCAAGGTGCTAATGAAGCTACAGCTTGCTTATTTTTTAGAGGTAAACAAAAACAAAACTAGTCTCCTATTGCTGAGGTTCCAGGTAAATAGTTTTTTTCATCCACCTTACTACCCAAAGATAAGATTCACTTAATAGTTTATTTGCTCACCTGACTTGCACACACAGAAATGGCATATGAAGCTAGATTTTAAATTACCAGTGCAGCTATCAACTTAACTCTTTGTGCATTTTGGAACAAATCTTCATCTGGTCTCAGTTCAAGCTGTAACAGCCCTGAATAGCCTTAAGCCCTAGTCTTCGACTAATCGTCTCTTAAACGTTAACCTGTGTACACAAACACTGGGCTGCGACAGTGAACTGCGGCTATGCACTTTTTGCAGGTGGAGTTCTATTATGATCATTTTAAAATAAATGCATACATTATTATAATGATCCAAACTATGGGTCTGACAGAGGTTTAGGCTAAGACCAGGTGAGCAAGCACCAGCTTGTGGGAATATTGGACAAATATTCATTCCACACAGTATCCAGCTTTGGGATTCCTAGGTCTCATCAGATGCTGCATCCTTCCTCCTAAACTCAAGGTTGGTGGAGGATGGGCAATGCCTGTGAGAGGATTCTGGAGTGCAGCATCAACAGAGGCCTTCCAGGGGTAAGTGAGCGAAGGGTGTGATATTCCCTGAGTCAGGGGAAGATGTTAGTTTTATGAGAGACTAGTGATAGGTTATAGGGCTATTGGGCCTTTTTTACCAATTGGGATCCAAATAATCAGCTTTTTTTATTACACACCTAGGTGATGATATCCTGAGACTGTTACTTCTAATGACAATAATACTACTACTGCACCTAATGTATGGGAAATAGTTCCTTGTACCATACATTATAAGGATGTTACAAGTCCCGAAGGAGTCCATGACCATATAGAGGACTGTGGCTGAAGGAAGAGTTCCTTTATAAGGTTATGGATCTCATAGGTACCTTGCAATTATCCTTATCATATACAGCAGGGGGCACTGTGGGCCCGATTCACAGAACTAATTTAAGATAAAATCATAAACTTACTACCATTTTGGTATTCACAGAAGGCACTTACTCATTTTGGTATTCACAGAAGGCACTTACTCATTGCGGTATTCACAGAAGTTAGGACTCCTAAATTTAGGACTCCTAAATGCCTTCTGTGAATACCGAAAGCCTTAAAATTAGGATTTTTCTCAGTTTAGGAGTAGTAAAGTTAGGACTCCCAACTTTAGGACTCTTAAACTGAGAAAAATCCTAATTTTAAGACTTTCGGTATTCACAGAAGGCATTTAGGAGTCCTAAAGTTAGGAGTCCTAACTTTACTACTACTAAATTGAGAAAAATCCTAATTTTAAGGCTTTCCTGAAGTTAGGAGTCCTAACTTTACTACTACTAAACTGAGAGAAATCCTAATTTTAAGGATTTCGGTATTCACAGAAGGCATTTAGGAGTCCTAAAGTTAGGAGTTCTAACTTCTGTGAATACCAAAATGAGTAAGTGCCTTCTGTGAATACCAAAATGGTAGTAAGTTTAGGATTTTGTCTTAAATTAGTTCTGTGAATCGGGCCCAGTATGCCTTACAATACATGGTCGCTCCATCATCTTTCCCACAAGCCACTTAAACACTGTGTGTGTAACTCTTTCATATGAAAGAGAAAGCATGAAGAACAAAAATAGAATCTCTATTACAAAATTAAACACGCTAAAAAAGCTGTTAGATATTTATTGCAAAAAGATAGAATAAGTTTCATGAAAATAATTTTTGAAAAAGGCGCAGGAGCTCAGAATGTGTAGAAACATGCAGAATGATTCTAACATTTCTATAATTACTTAAGGAGTGGGAAAAATAAACTTGTTGCCATGCACATCTCCTTGTCACTGTACAGCTATAAAAACAGAGCAGAAAAAAAGAGTACCCATGTTTCATTTGCAATCCTTAAACAGTGGCTTTAATTATGCTCGGTGACCTGAGCTGCCTTTCCCTCAGCTGCTGGCTTTGGCAACAGGCTCTGTGACATCAGAACTCAACTATACCAAGTTACTGCAGTTGAGCAACTGCTCATCTCTTAATAATGAGTGACTGGGTGCATCATGTCACCGAATATAAAGAAATTAGAGACAGAGTTTTATCCACGGTCTGCAGATACCCATGTATTATAAGAAATTAGAGAAGGTGTTTTATTCAGGGATTGCCGATTTCCATGAACTATACTCTTATTACTACAATTAATAATAATATGTTTTTGGATAACTCTTCAAACCACACACATCTAGTTTCTAAGCACAGAAAAGGGGTTTCATAGCCATGAAAACATATTGGGAGTTTTTGGAAGAACAACTGGAGGTGGAGGAAGGGAAAGGGAAAGAAAAGGGAGAGTGTGAGCAAAAGCAAAGTTGGAGTTCGGGCACCAGGTTTAACTATGTGTTCATGCAGAGGAATGGAGGAATTAGGCAACACGTATTTGCCTTTTTGAAGCACACCTGTGAAGGACAAGGTAATGGGGAACATGAGACAATGTCACATGATCCTAGACACCCATTGGAAAGCCTTCGTGAGCTGCACTGGTCTGTAGGAGTGGGAAGGAATAGGGCAAGTGTCCGTGCATGTCATTAGATGTGTGATGACCCTTCTTAATTAATTATTGGAATCAGGAGGTAGGCAACACAGTAGTGTATGCATTGTGATAATTATTTTAGTTTGTATATATTTTTCTATTTTGGTAGAAAAACATTCAGATGAAGTTAAAAGAAGGTTGTAACTAGTGGATACTTTGTTAGTCATACAAAAAAGTGAAGAAATGATTTAATATAGCTTTTGACTGGAACATTTATATTCAAGGTAAATAAACACAATCAAAGAACATGGTGTGCAAAAATGTTGGCTGGAAGTGGTGCCTGAAAACTATCCTGACAGGAAACAGAAGTAGAGCTCATAAGCAAAGCAGGCACATGGTAGAGGGAGAAATATCTGTAAACCGAAAAAAACAAATGTCTGCTAAATAATAATCAAAAAGTAGATGAGTCCAGACCAACTTAAGTCCTTATTGATAGTTTGGAGGAAACTGAAAATCCCCCAATTTCTGAAGGAAACTCTAAACTCAGATTACAGTTCACCAGCTGAATTTCCTCAATAGTAATATCTCTACATGCAGGCAATTCAGTGGTGGATTGTACTCCATATTTAGAGATTCTTCCAGAAATTGCAAGATTTTCATTTCCCTCCAGTCTCTAAATGAATGTCTTAGAGAAACAGTAAAGTGCACACGCAACAACAAAAATTCAGGCTAAAGGCTGTAAACTGGAAAACTATTTTCAAGCTATGAACATGCAGGATCACACATCAAAATATCAACATCTGTAAAACACTGCTTCAATCATTGGGTGGAGGAGTCAAATCACAACCTTCTTAATGTGAGGATGGCCCCTTCAAGAAGCCACAATTTCTGACCAAACAGTAAAACCGATCCACTTACATAGAACCAGTAAGAAAAAATAATTAAAGAAAGTCTAGGACGAGTTCTTCTGGTACATCTTTCAGCCAAAGGGTTCCTGTTCATTGTTGCTAGAAATGTATCCTGATTGTCTCAAGTGCCACATTTTCTATTTTCCTTGTATGATATTCTTGAAGCGTGCCGGCTGGAACCTGATGTATGGATGTATTATATGGTATAACATTTGTTACTTCTTTTTAAGGGCTCTGTAATGCTTTTAGAGGAGCAAAGGAACCTAAGTCTCATAAACAGGTGGGAAATGTTACAAGTTGTTGAAGGACAACTTAAGGACTACATTAAATCAAAAAAATAGTCTAACATCTGTTATAGCATGGTGAAAACTTAAAGATGAAGAAGCACCACCCATTACCCTATGGCCTCATCACAGCACTACTGTGAACCCACAAATGCAAGACCTGAAATAAGAATCTTCCCGAAGCCAAATGGGTAGTAAGGTGAGTGCACTGGTGAATCGTACCAGTGCTCTAAATGGGTATGCTGGCATTTTGTGTAGGTGCAAGCTCCAAGTAGCATCAGTGCATTCAGCAAGCATGTAAGAGCCGAGTGAAGATATGTGAGACCCCGAAGTAGCGTGAGTTCTCGAACCAAGAATATGAGTGCAAAGTGGAGGTATGTGAGAGCTCCAATTAGGACTGCTTTAACCAGAAATGTAGGTGCTAAGTGAAGGTGTGTGAGAGCTCAAAGTAGAGCTAGGACTGTGACATTTACAAGCAATACACTCATGAAAGATCAGGTAGAATAATGGATTATGGTTAGATAATGTGAGAAGGTTTATTGAGGAACACCTGATCCATCAACAGCTCAGGAGCAACTGACCCAGAACACTTTACAACATTCTATGCTTTTTTCAATCAAAACTGCCCCAAAATCTTTGGAGCTGATTGACATAAATCATTCCACTCATATCCCTTGCCTTTTTTTAAAAAATGGTTCTCAGATTTATTGATTCATCTGCCGACTTTCTTATAAATCTTCCATAATATTCCACCCTCCCCAGAAATGAACGGATTTCCTCCTTAGATTCTGGTTTCTTCAATTTAATATTGGTGACAGGTTCCTGTATAGGATCTAACCCCATCACGAGACACTAAATGTCCAAATAGCTGACTTACAGAAAACCGAATTGACATTTTCAATTTCTCAATTTTAAACCCGCATCCATTAACGTTCTCAGTACTTCACGTACTCTGGTGTTATGTTCTTCTATAGTGCTACCAAAAACCAATACATCGTCTTGACAACACTTCACACCCTTTATGTCTTTCAATACTCTAGTCATTATATGTTGAAAAGCGGACATAGTGAACACATGTCCAAATGGCATTCGTTTGAACTGAAAAGCTTCCATAGGTGTTAAGAATGCTATAAGTTCTTGTGACATGTTATCGAATTCGACTTGGTGGTAAGCTGAGATTAAGTCTAGCATAGAGTTTAGTTCATCCTAATGTTGAAATTATTTCTGCGATGTTTGGAAGAGAAAGTGTATCAACTACTACTTCACAATTAAGTTCTCTAAGGTCCACACATAATCTTATGTCACTATGGGATTCTTAGCCACCACAATGGGATATAACCACTCCATGGCTTCAACTGCCTCAATAACACCTGAAACTACCAACTTTTTCAACTCACAGTTCACTTGTTCTTGCAAACCCAATGGAATTTGACTTACTTTTGAAGTTACTGGAATTGCATCCCTCCTTAGTCTGATGTGGTGTTTATATCCTTTCATGCAACCTAAAATTTCACTGAACAAATCAGGAAATTCTGACACAATATCATTGTTCCTTGGATCTATCTCCTGACCATTCCTAACTATATTTGATGCGGCCAACTTATTAAGTAATTCCCTGTAGTGGAAACATACATTTTCCCAATCAGATATCGTCCCCATACTCAAGACATCTCTCAAAATACCCCAACATTTTAATAGGCATGCCACCTAACCTCCTGGAACCACATCCACGACGCACAATCTTATTGCTCTCTGCACAAAAAAATCATAAGTTCTCTTTGAAAAATATTTCAAACATGTGAACATGAGTCAAATCTCATTAATAAATTCATTCCATCTACTTTCACCAGTTCACTGGGGTGTTCATCAAGTTAACTTACATTTCCTACTTGAAATCTATTTCTTGTGAAAGCTCTTTAATCTTTCTTACCACAACCATTACAATATACAATTAATGTTGGGCATTCTTTACCATTCGCATTGTGGCCATTTCTTCAACACCTAAAACATTCACCAGTGAATTTTATATGAATATTCTTATCAAATTCCTTCCATTTAACTTTGCATACAACTTCCTCAACTTTCCTAGTAAGTGTATCACGTTTCTTCTTGGCAGAGTTTATTTCTGACACACATTTGAGCATTTGTTCCACTTTCTTATCCACCAAGTTCACTGAACTTTCTTGCCCTTCACCTCCCAGACAATGCATTAGCAATGAATACTTTCCTACAACACGTAAACAAACAAACCCTTGCGTAAGGGCCAATCATTTTTTCCATTTATGCCACCTCACAGGTGGTTCCCCAGGGCTACTTAAAAAGAATAATGGGGGCATTACATTCTGTATTATCCTACTAGTATATACCCCCAACACACAGTTGTTACACTATCCAAACTAAATTAGTGGCACTCTTACCTGACTTAAGTCATCCTGAACTTGAACTAGCTTCAATCCTACTCACACTTGAAATGTATTACCACTTATTAAACATACCTCAAAATGAGAAACCCCACACAATAGATTTTTGGAACTATCACCCTTTGATCCAACAAATTACAGTGGAGAAGTGTGGCACACTGGTTAGAGCGGCAGACTCTGAAGCAGAGATCAGGCCCGGGACCAGGGTTCAAGTCCCGACGTGGCAGGGTCTTGGTCTTAGTGTCCGCGGACTCGATAATTCTCGCCTCGGCGCCTACTCTAATCATGGGTCCCATGCTGCAACTCTGGGCAATAGTTTGCTTAATCTCCACAACGGCCCCAAAAAACACTGGGATGCCTGGCTTCACCTTGGGGGTGCCCAGGAGGGGCATATCACAAGGAGAGCCAGGAAGGGTTCCACAGCGTTCTACAGCGCAGGGACACCCTGTTGCTGGGGCAGCTGTGTGCTTTACAAGTATAATACATTTACATTTACATAGGTCTGGATGTACCATGATCATTCAAAATTACAGTGTGCCTATCACTGCACACAGGCTGAACATGAGTATGCACTTGAAAAAGGAGATACCAAAAGTGCACCACCCAATCTTCAGCATGTGAAGGCTTGCAAGAGGTAATACCCGATCAAACGAATCACTGCAGCAGCATGTGCGAGCCTTGATTGTAAATTTTACTACCTCCAAGATTGCCGCCCACAACATCTTCAACGTCACTTTCCTTAGGCGATCTCTCATGTTTCGCACCAAGATTGTTTCCAAAAGTGGTGAAGTTTGTTTCTTCACCACACTCATTTGTTTTTACAGCCATGGGAGTTTGTTTTCCTGTTGGCACAACGTCCACCTTTTTCCACAGTGGGCCAAGCTTATTTTCCTGCCGACATTGAAATGCAGATACATTTCAAGGAATGCTTTGAGATGGAGAGGATGTGGTCTCACGGGTAGACTGCTGACTTTGGAGCTGGGAATCCAAGGTTCGAGCCTCGGGTCGACTCCACATCCTGTGATTCTGGGCAAATCATTTAATTTCCCTGTGCCTACCAAAAAAATTAATGTGTACTTGTGTAACGTAACTGGTGCTCATGTAAAGTACTTCAATACCTTCGGGTTGAGTTTGCGCTATATCAATCTGCAAAAACTAAATAAAAAATGCTAAAGGCCTCACCTCCTCCCTAAGTATGACATGCAGCCGTTTCTCGCCCACTGAGAGCACGCCTCTCTGTCCACACAAGGTGAAAACTGCACACAACTTCCGGCAGCTATGTCCAGTTAATAAGAAATGTACTGAGGAGAGTGTTATAACTTCACCTCCGCAGCACCAATCTCCATGTTCCTCATCTTTTAAAGGGTTGCTCATCAGCAGTGTGACATTCACAAGCAATACACTCATGAAAGATCAGGTAGAAAAACGGGTTATAGTTAAATAATGTGATATGGTATATTGAAGATCACCTCATCCATCAACAGCTCAGAAACTGACTAAGAACACTTCAGGGCCGATTCCGATCTGGCTCGGATGGGCTCAGAACGCGATCCAGCCCGAAAAAGTCATACGCGTGTTCTCCGTCCGACTCGTACAGCTGTGCGAGCGAGTACGATGCGGGCATCATGAAATTCACTGACCGAATCGTTTCCGGGTCCGAACCGCTCCGTACATCTCGTCCGTAACGAAACAGTGCCATGCAATCGAGACGACTTCCGCCCGGGTCAGTACGATGCACGGGTCGGACAGCCGGATCGAGCCGAAGTGTCCGGCTCGCAGAATGTCCAGGAAGCTGCCTTTGGCGGTCCGCGTCGGACCCCCCATCACCCACTGCCTTACGACTCAGACACAGGGGAGACCCAAGGGTCTCCCCAACACAGGCATGTATGGTGGGGATGGCACCGACGCGTACCCACTGTAGGGGGCGCCCTTGTGCGAGACATCCCCATTCAGTCAATGGGAGCCCATGTACGTGTCGTACGACTAGTTCCCATTGACTTATATGGGAGTCCGCCCACATCTAGTCCGGCAACATGCCTCCGTATCGTACTCGCTCGGTTGGACTGCAGGGGTCCGGCTCGGTCGGAGAACACTCCGGATCCGCTCGGTCAGAGAGCTTTCCTACCTGGATCGGAATCGGACCCTTTATCTACAACATTCTATGTTATCTTCCACGCATATGATTCTAAAGTGGAACACACATGCTTAATTCATCACAAGTACATTAACCAAAAAAGTGAGTCCTGAGTGAGGATGTGTGAGGGCAACACGTTTTGTGAGTTCTTTAACAGAGAATTTGAGTGAATGTACTTGAATGCTGTGAGTAGTATGAGTGTTATGAACAGGGGCACAAAAAGAGGAAAACAGTTGCCCACAGCACCTCCATCCTCGTGTGAGTACCTTTAAACTGACCTGCACAGGGCAGACTGATTTGCAAGGCAGATAACACACTGAGGGATTCGCTTTTCCTCCTCTCTTCACCTGACACACTCTCATTGCAGCCATAACAAGAAACCTGCTACTCTTGGAGAACCCTGGTAGTGTCTGAACGTGACCACCAAAGAAGACTCTAATGTCAGCAGCCATCTTGTTGAAGCATACAGGATTGTGTTTTGCCGCACCCCTTGTGTGTGACTGCAACCTGGCGGCTTGAACTATGACACGTGGTACTCTCATGAACGCATTGGTCTGCAGTGAATTCTAAGCTGAAAGGGGCTAGATCAGAATAGCCACCTCGCGGAGGTAAGTGAGGGCAGAGAGGAAGTTCAACAAGGACCAATCCAGCTCTCCCCTCTCTGGCATTCCATACATTTTCTTGACAGTATCATATTTATGTAGCAGGAGCAGCATTTCTTGGTGCACCATAATGCATGTTCTTTTTAAAATATAGGGGGCATATTATCAACAACTAGCGTTATTTATCGCTAAATGAGCTTAGGGATATTTTTTTTATCGCCGCGCATCGCCGGATTTTATCACAGAGATAACGTGCTATTAGCAACGTTTATCTCAAATGCGATAAAATATCCGGCGACAGCGGCTCAATGCGTGAATATCGCTAGAAATCCAGCGATATTCAGGCATTAACGTCAATAGGGTCTTAACCTGAATATCCAACTCCCATTGGATATACAGGTTAAGAAGTGGTCTGAGCAGGCGTTAGTTTTTGGCGACATTCGCGCTTAGCACAATTTTTTTTATCGCTGTGCCTGCGTTGATAATAAGCGATAGCGATGTTAGCGACTGCTTTCAGTCGCTAACAGGTTGGGTACGCCCACTTTGCATGTCATTAGCGATAAATATCGCTGACATACAAAGCAAAGTGGCCCCCAAACCGCTCGCTATCGCCTACAAACTGTCGCTAACTGCTGTTAGCGACAGCTTGCTAATAGGACGATGAAATTATCGCTGCTTTAGCAGGAAAAAGTTCCGCTAAAGCGGCGATAAGGCCCTTGATAATATGCCCCATAGTTTCTCTTCATTGCAGCGATTACCGTGAAGAAGTAAAGTTTGTAGCTCCACAACCAGAGGTTTCCGATTTAGGAGGCTGCTCTATATCTACATCAGAAAAAAAGTTTAATGCCTCTGAACTGGACATGCACAGGTGTTTCATTTATGTTTCATGAATTAGAATTTAAAAACAGGACTTCACGGACAGACTACCTAGGAAAGTCGAAAACAAATATATAAAGTCTAAACAATTTATTATATAACTGAGAGTGTATGAAATTAATTGAGATAAATATAAAGTGGTGTACATTCCTCGATAAATCTAGTTTGAAAAAGCATACCATTGCAATTCAAAGTGCAGGTACGATCTCGCTGTAAGCAGAACAAGCCATTAAAAAGTGAAACACCTTCATTAAACAGCATACTCATTAAATCAGTGAATTAGCTCAGTCTCGCCACTGACATTAACTTAATAATGGAAAACAACAGAGATCAACACTAACTGGCAGCGAAGAGGGTGAAAATCGAATCCTATTAATTAGGCAAAATGAGTGACAAATTATACCTTGCGAGAAAAAAAACTTGTTAATGTAACCTACCTATTCTTACGTCTTTTGAAAAAAGCTCACATAATAATTAGATGAATTGATTGCATAGGTAGCTGCTGAAAGGCTGCACATGCCCAACAGCACTAATACGCACGTGGATACTAATATTTGGGATAGCATGGTGCTGCCACTGTAGTCACAATTTGACAACATTTTATGCTTTTCACTTTTGTAATACTTAATCTTATTGTGATATAAATACATTTTTACACTTACATTTCCTTTTTTTGTTTCCCCCTTGAATTGTTTTGCGATGTTTGTTAAATAAACTTTATAGTAAAAAAAAGAAATGAATAAAACAAAAAGTTGAAAAGAGCTAGACAGCATCATTATCTAGAAACAAGTTTCATTGCAGATAGTAATAACGAAAATTAACAACAGGAAATGAAACAATCTGGACAGAGGTACAATCTGGCAAACGTGGATCACTAACATGAAAGGTCATGGCTGCAGCCCTGGTGAAAAATGAGTGAGCATGCAACTACACATCATTTATGTTCATTGAGTAAGGCAATAGCAAGGTCTACTTGCACTGAGTTGTTCCTAACAGACAGTACTTGGGTTGGATTGTAGCTAAGTGCTGGTAAACAAGTCGGTTCGTTGCACTCCTGCAGATGTTTAAACCCAGCACAGTGCACAGAGGCATTTCACAAGGACTCATAGGATGTTTGCCTAACAAATATTCATGAGGGAGGGTTCTTTCTAGTAATCATTGAAACCAGTTGTCATTGCACAAATGCAGGCATGAAAGAGTAGACTCCCTTCTTTGCATTTTCGTTCACAAAGTTCCACAATTCCACTCCCTGTTACTTAAAGGAAGGGGGTTATAAAGCCAAATAAAAGTGACACAGTGTGAAAGGGACATTGGGGTGGTGGGATGCACATTATGAAAAGGTCCATGCAACCACTCTCTGCTCTCCCAGATAGCTACAGCTATCATGTTCATAGTAGAAGCAGTCCCTTTCGCTTTCAAAGGGAAATCAGTACATTTTCTGTCATTTGCAACCACAAGAGTCGACATTCCCTTCAGAATTGCCGTGATGGGGCACTCCCCTTTTATCCTTGCTTTCATATGGAATTTTAATTCAGAAATGGTGTTTCATAAAACATTTGGAAATTTTAAAGCTACTGAGATACAATGGGCCTGATTCACAAAGAAGTCAGAAAATTACGGGCAGAGATCTTCAACTCCATCCGAACATATTTTTCCAATTTTCAAGAATTCACAAACATTCCCAGAAGTAAGCTCGAAATGCTGCACCAGGCACAGGTTTCCAGGTGTACTTCTGGAAGATCACATATGTGGTATTTCTATAGCACAGACCTAGCCAGAATTCAGTGGAGTGCTGTTTAAGGTAAAAGACAAATGTGTCATTCCCAGTGGAAATCTGTTCCCATTGTGCAGAATTCTCCACAGAGAAAACTCCACATCAAGAGAATAGGAAGCCCAGTGCAAATGCACCACTTTTTAGTATACATTTTTGTCCACGGGGAAAATATTTTCCCCCATGTAAAAACCTTTCCATCTTCATTCTTAGAAAACTTGGGGGTGATTCGTTTCTTTTCCCACCATGGAAAGGGATATATGGCAGCCCTGTCCTGATGTAAATTTACATTCCCTTCCAGGGTGGAAAGGGAAGGGAGAGGGGATTGGGAATGTCCACAAATGCATGTTTGTGGTTGATCCCAAACTTCCAAGGCCAACCATGTTTAGAACACCCTCATCCCACACCTTGAGTGGGATTTATGGATGCAAAGATATCCACAAACATGGGAAGGATTTCCACCACCGTAAATTGTCTTAAACCTGCCAGGAATCCCTTGTGAATAACTGGCAAGCATAAGAAAGTTACATTCTTACTCTTATGGCTGACCTTACCCACATTACATTTTGGTTTTCCCTACAAAAGCTACTCATCATGACCAGGTTGAAAAGCTACTCATACTTTGGACCGCAGATCCAGTATCTTAAAAACACAGTGTTAGAAATGGGGGTCTCTAGTTGGCAAGGGTTAACACCTTTGTCCAATTCAGGACCCTTCTTCCTAGTCAGGGTAAGTGGGATACACGTCTAAAATAACCCCTGCTCACCCCCTTGGTAGGTAGGTATGAGCAGACAGGCTTATCTCAGATGCAGTATGTGAAGCATTTGTGCATGCATGCAGTAACACAGTGAAAACACTACAAATGGGCACCAGACTGGTTTTGAAAAATAAGCAAAACTTTATCTAAACCACAGAAGACCAGAAAAACTACAAAAATCTAAAACACAATACTGTATAACTAGTTACTTGTCAAAATAACCTTTACATTGCAGGAATAGCTTGAAAACACAGTTCGTCCGACTCAGTTGCTCTTTTGGGGGCTACCGCGATACTGAACACAACAGAGTCTAACAATTCCAGCCAACCGCGTTGGTACGGGTTAGTGAAATCGTCAACAGACTCGGTGACAGTACATTTCTTGTTGTGGTCGACATGATGGTATGAGCCAGTCAGGGGCAACCATCTTGGTTGCGATGTGAGATGGAATCATTGCAGCAGGCGGTGTCCTCATGACTCAGTGCAGGCAGCGGCTCGTTGACGGAGTTGGTGGGACCAAGGCTTGTGTTGCAGGGGCAGGTGGTGCTTGATGCGGTGCTGGCAGGTCACAGCGCGGCGACGGAGCCGGTTGATGTTGAAGGCGGGCAGCAACGGAGTTGGTGCCGTCTGTGCAGCTTGTAGCGAAGCTGCGGAGTGCAGTGCCCACAGGACGCAGTACAAGCAGAGGCTCGTTGACGGAGATGATGAGACCAGGGTTGCGTTGTGAAGCGAGGCGGTGCACTCTATGATGCGCTCTGCAGTGCCTTCACGACATGGAGTTTGCAACGGACTCGGGGATGGAGCTGGTTGCCCTTTTCTTCTGCGGCGACTGGAATCAGAGGAACCAGAGACGGTGACCAGAAGGATAGTGAGGTCTTTGCTGTTCCTGAGACCTCTTGAATAGGGGGCAAGCACCACTTCAAGCCCTTGCAGATACTTTCTCAAGCAGGATGCACACATAGTTTCTCTCCTTGGCAGAAACGGCCACTGCAGGCCAACCCCAGAAAGCACACACCAAAGGGGCAGTACTCCTCCTCCAGTTTCTCCAGCTCTTCTCCTTGGCAGAGGTTACTCTTGAAGTCCAAAAGTGATCCAAAGCTCTGGGGTTCTGGGCCCCAATATTTATACAGCAAACTCCTTTGTTCTCTGAAGGCAGAGAGTATCTGTGCCCAGCCAAAACCAGTTCTGGCCTCACTGGTGCAGCTTCCTTGCAGGGGGTGGAGAAAGCATTATGGAAGGCAGATCAGGCCCATTCAGGTGAAAGGAAATCTCCTACCCCTACTCTAAATGCAGCCCAGGTTTATTCAGCCCAGCCCTGACTCATCCAGACTCTCTGGAGCCACTGCACTTCTCCAGCCCCTGTCACAGTAAAGCCAGACAGTCAACTCACATCCTAGCAGAAGCACACTGGATGGCTAAGCAAGACAATACCTACTTTCTAAAAGTGGTATTTGCATACACAGAATGTGAAAATCACTCTCATTAAAAGATGCATCTTAACATTCTGAGTTCAGGCATATCAGAACTTTAATCTCCTACCTTGTTGCCGGGGTAGTTATATTTATAAGATGTTATAAGCGCACTCCCCATTCTATCCTATGGGAACAGGTAGCCTTGGAATAGTGAACAACAAAATTGGCATTAATTAACTATCAGGACATGCCACACACATCAGGGCATGCCCTACCTTTCACGTACATTGCACCTGCCCACAGGGATACCTTGGGCCCACCTTAGGGGTGACCAACATGTAAGAAAAGGGAAGGTTAAAGCATGGCATGTGCACTTGACAGGTCGACATGGCAGTACCAGACTGCACACAGGCTTTGCAATGGCGGGCCTGAGTTACATTTACAGGCTGCTTAGGTGGGTGGCAGAATCAGTGCTGCAGCCACCATCAGCATTTGATTTACAGACCCTAGGCACACACAGAGCTCTGTACTAGGGACTGACTAGTAAATCAAATATGCCAATCATGGAATCACCAGTCCATAACACCAATTTACAATGGGAGCCCTTGCACTTTGGCACTGGACAGCAGTGGCAAGGTGCCCAAAGCATCTTAGACCAGCAACAACGAAGTCCAACACATAGCAAAAACACAGGAGGCATAGGCAAAAATATAGGGGAAACCCACGCCAATCATGCCAGGTCTAACACACAAAGTATTCTGCATGGATCACAAATGCAGGGAAAGCAGTGGTTCTGAGGAAGTGAACAACAGGGGAAAATACTTCTAGGAGGACATCAAAAAACAGAGAGCAGTGCAGGAATCCACAGGATGAAGTGAGGTTTTTGAATTAAGGTTTGGGTACAGGTACATTCTGTATTTCAAACAAATGTTCCTTTTTCCTGTACCAAACTGTTCCTAGGCAGCGTATCAGAAGACTGTTTCTATGCAAAAAGGTTTAAATAATTGACCTTATGTTAGCTGTTGCATTACAACAAATTACAAAAAACTGGAAGAACTCATAAAAAGATTTTGTTTCAAGCTTGGCAATATGGAATATGTTATAACCATAGACTTGATAGAACTTATACTGTACCTCTCTCACTTGCTATGAAAAGGGAAGCTCCATGGTCTACCATTAGAATTCATCTAAATACTACCTCTATTTCATATGCTTTATATCAACCTTTGATTCAAGAGGTGCAGACCCCCCTTGAAAACCTTTATTAATTCCATGTTAGCTTCAATGTATAATTCACTTTCAGATTTATCTACAAATTGTATATATATATATATATATATATATATATATATCTATATATATATATATATATATATATATATATATATATATATATATATAGATATATATATATATATATATATATATATATATATCCATTCAAGAGCGCACCACTATTGAGAAGCCACACACGGTATGTATTTTCACCTTTTAATGGCAGGATTTGCAGGGAGAGGCAACATCTTTCCACCTTGAAAACAATGTCCATACGCGTTTCAGGCTAAAGAGCCCTTGTTCACTGGCATCTTGTCGGGGGAGCAGCATCTGTGGTTTCCCGCCGCACTAGCAGCGTTTTCATCAAGTTAGTCCCGCCCCACAGGGCATGTCCTCCAGCTGCATTCTGGTCTTTGTTGTTAAAAGGTGAAAATACATACCGTGTGTGGCTTCTCAATAGTGGTGCGCTCTTCAATGGATACACAGCGGTCGGCTCCAGATCGCGAGAAGCCCCGCCGCGGACTAGAGGCTCCTGCACGTCGATAATTGACGAGCGACAGAGGAACGTTATGACCATTTGGCAAGGTAATACAAGCGGGGATTTAGCTTCACCTGAAAAGCGACCTACTACAGGATTTCAAGCCATAGGGGGCACAGCGGCATTGGTAATGAACAACAGATTATCCGATTCCAGTTTATCCTTTGGGCAGAAGGTAAGACCTAACTATATACACAATAGACACAAGCTCCTCGATGTACCACAATCCCGAAGCACTCCCGAACGGGTGCCGTTGCGCGTCGGTACTCACGCGTGAGGCACCGCGACGCGCAGTCAGAAGGGTGTTATTAAAAGAGACGGAAGCGGCAACAACAGTCGAGAGAACAACGACCTGCAAAATCGTAAGTCTCTTTTCACTCCTACAAAAGCATCTGTGAACTGACTGAGAGCCAAGCAGGACGAGGGTGTTATGCGAGTGACATGCGGTGAGGTTTCCCGCATCAGCATCAACTAGACGGACATTATGTGTGACGAAACGGACCGCGGGGAGGCGGCACTGGACATTTTCAAAAAAAGAGCGCCTACTGTACCAGCTACACCCGAGTCAGGGGGTGGGGGCACAAAATCTCACAGCACCCTCATGACGCTATTTAACAAACTGGACAGGTGTTGTGAAAGGGAGATCAGGAAGTGGTGGGAGGCCACCTCGCTCCAGAACTACATGGATGTTGACAGAGTCCCTAGAGGACTAAGGATATATACGGTTCCAGCCTATGAGAGCCCAGATCCTATATTACTAGAGCAATGGGCGGAATTAACAGCAGCATCGTGCAAAGCAATGCTGGACCTCCTGGTTAAGTTTGCCTGGAGTGATCGGACAAAAGCCCTAGAGGAGATTGCCTCCCTGGAAAAGGAACTTCTTAAGGAAGCAGATTCTAACAAAGTACAACAACTGAGAGAAGACATGAAAAAGAGGTTGATGAAATACGAGCAAAAAATCAGATTAAGAAAACAGGAGAAGTTCGAGCGCGACGAGCGTTACTATGCTATGGGAAGGATACTGACATTTTCTAAGAAATTCGATGGCCCAAGAGCAGCCCTGAAAAAGAAACAAGTTCGCAGCGCCAGTAGTTGAACCAGCGACATCAGAATCCAGCGTCACGGATGAGGAGCGATCTGGGGACGAGGGACTGGCAAGTACGAGTGAAATGCAAAAGACCCCTTTTCACTCGGAATTCGACCTTATTCGAACAACCTGGCTCAGAGGGGGGAAAACCAAACCCCCGGAAGATGACGAAAAACCCAAGGGGGGGCTAGCAGAGGACGAGGAAGAGGCAAAGTGACAAATTGCAACACCCGGAAGAAGGGCAATCGGTGGTAGATCCTAGTGAGAACTTGACTATCATCAACCTAACGGATCAAACTCTAACCGAGGTTGAAGAAAAAACCTTACAGTTAGGTCTTACCTTCTGCCCAAAGGATAAACTGGAATTCACACAAACAAGAATTGACCTCTTCAAACTAACTAGGAAAATGAAATTACATACATTTCATAAGATGAAGCCTAATACTCTGGACCCTCGAAAATCAAAGAAAAGAACAACTGTGCAACCAACTGATGCATTAACGGTGAAGGATTTAAATGCTGTTCAGGTACTACAAGAACTTAGAGCTGAACAAACACAAACATTGGGGAATTTGGACAATATTGTACAACAGTCATCCCCAACGAATTTCCAGGGCACCTTCACAATTCAACCCTCAGACGCCCTATGATGCAATTGACATCTTCTCTGATGCTGTCACACAGGATTTAATCAAATTCAGAGCAAGTAACAACAGAAGTAAGAACTGGAAGAGCAATAACAACTTGACCAAAGAACAAGCAGTGGCTCTATCAAATATCCAGAAAAATGAGAAGATCATTGTGAAACCCTCCGACAAAGGGGGGAACATTGTTCTGCTAACCAGAGATCAGTACTGCCAAGAATCGCTCAGACAGCTGGAAGATCAGGACAATTATATTGTCACTAATAAACAAGAATATGAGCACAGCAGAAAAATGTACCATGAACTTTTGACAAAATGGCGAAATAGGTCAATGCTGGATACGGATGAGTTCCTGTTCTTACGTAACCCTGAACCCATCATTCCAACCTTTTATCAACTTCCAAAAGTTCACAAGGACCTGGTAAATCCCCCAGGGAGACCTATCGTCTCATCCAAAGGTGGACTAACAGAAAATCTATCAATTTACATTGACTCCTTTTTGGCTGGGTTTGTCGTGGACCTCAGATCATATGTGAGAGATACGAAACATTTCATTGAACAGATTCAACACATCGCATGGAATTCATCTTTTTTGCTCATTACCCTAGACATCACCAGTCTATATACATGCATACAGCACGACAAGGGGGTGGAGGCTGTTAAATACTTTTTGGACAAGAGATCTGTAAAGTATCAAGAGCATGGTATAATGTTGATTGAGATGTTGGCGTTTTGTTTACAGAATAATATTTTTCTATTTCAGAATGTGTTGTTTAAGCAAACCTCGGCTACGGCGATGGGAACCTGCTTCGCCCCCAGCTACGCGAACCTTTTCGTGGGCTGGGGGGGAGCAGGTGGCCCTGGTCGGGGAAAACTCAAAGTGGGCAAACCACATTGTGGGGTGGCGTCGTTATATAGACGACTTGTTTCTGGCATGGACGGGCTCCTCCATAGAAGCAAATGAGTTTATTGTTGATCTTAACAGAAACAATTTACATCTGGGATTCACGGCAGACATCAGTTCTGACTAAGTGCACTATTTAGACCTGAGGGTATTTGTTAGTGAGGGGAAATTGCAGACTTCCCTCTATAGGAAACCGACGGCAGGGAATAGCATACTTCATGCCAAGAGCAGTCATCCCTCCAGCCTTGTACGAAGTATACCGTACGGTGAATTACTCAGGTTAAAAAGGAATTGCTCCAGAGATACTGACTTTATGTCAGCTGCTAAGGAGAGCATACAGAGATTCTGGACGAGAGGATATAACTTGGACATGCTCAATAGAACTTTGGAGAAAGTTATCAGGATTCCAAGGCAAAAATTACTTGAATGTGATCAGAAAACGAAAAACGATGCTGATATTAAGAACAAATTCAGGATGATTACAACATACACAGATGGGGCCAACTCTTTAAGAGGTATGCTCTTGAGAAGTTGGCACATCCTTCGTACTGATCCGATTATTGGGAGCGATGTACCCGAGAGACCTCTCATTACTTTCCGCAAGTCTAGGTCCATTAAAGACATGGTAGTGCACAGCCATCTAGCACCCATAAAAATTCCAAAGAAGGGTACCCTCAAGGACATGGCAGGCTTTTTCCCATGTGGAAGATGCCGGGCATGTGGAAATAGTAAGAGAGTTCTCTCTTATCAAATTCCAGGCCTCTCACACCCCAAAAAAATCAAAGAATTCATCAAATGTACCACACCCTATGTGTTATATTTTCTTGTATGTCCTTGTGGCCTCAAATACGTAGGCAGTACTATCAATAATGTGAAGATGCGAGTGCTTGAGCATCAGCGGGCCATAATGAATAAGGATGTATCTTATCCTGTGGCCCGGCACTTCGCCCAGGAACATCAAAGTAACCGTGAGTTACTTCAATATTTTGGTTTGGATCATGTACCTGCTAACCCCAGAGGGGGAGACAGGTTATTATGCCTACGTAGACTTGAGTCACGATATATAATAGACATGCAGACTAAACAGCCGGGTGGGTTGAACATCGGGGAGGAATTTACAGTGCACCTGGGAAGGTGACTAGAGAGACTGAAATGGTACCCTATGTGCACAATTAAATGAACTGATATGTGGCCGTTGTTGTTTAAAAACTGTGATTAGTCAAATCTGCTTTCTTTTCTTAGCTCAAATTGTTTTAGACTATTCTCATCTATAGTCTCTGGTCTTTGTTTTCCTACCCTTCCAGTTTGATAATTCATTAATTTGTGACCTTTATGAAGAACTGGGTTTCTCAACCAATTCGCTAAGATGAAATTGATGGTGAATATAAGGTCTAATGTGATTCCAATTTGTAATTAAATTGTGAGATACACATATGATTGGTTTTACGTTTAAAGTTTGGTGATAAATGGGTGTTTTTGTGTTTTTGTTAAGACAGTACAGTTGTCCAGTCATTATATATGTCGGTGACGCGCCGATCCACGGCGAGATCACAACCTTTTCATCGACAGGGGACTAGATATCCCATCGATGGGTTTTAGTAAATCGTGCTTCAGGTACATTGCATAAGAGCCCCGTATAATTGACGGGCAGCTGCACTGTCTTAAATTGGTAAAGTTTAGGTGTCAAATCAAATGATGTATAGATTGTTATATTGCGAATAATGGAATTTGCCGGTGCAACGCTGATACACAACAAGATAGACTCTTAGCAGACCGGCACTATACTCATGCTAATATGCTAACATAAGTTAATGTATTATAATCGAAATGAGTGTTTTTTTGTATGTGAAGAAACCACTACAAAATGGCCACCGTTTGCAATGCATTAAAATGTCCATCATTTCTGTCACTCACAGGAAATAAGGTGTACTTAAATGTGTGGGAAATGCACGTAACTGTAAACACTGATGAAGGACTTTAGGTCTGAAACGCGTCTGTTTTGTCCGTAGCTGATTAAAATTATCGCTGCATAACCCCCGTGAGTGCGTTATCGTTCTTTTGGAATAAGAAACGATTAGAGCTGTCATATATATATATATATATATATATTCACTGAAAAAACCATAGGTTTCACACCAGTTATAGTTAGGTGGAAATTTTACTCGCATAAAACCATTGAAATTCCCACGTTATAGTTAGTTGGACTCACTATAACTTGCGCGTGCAATGCACTGCTGATGACGTCACATATTACATCACTCATGACATGGTCAGTGACATCACTCATGACATCACTGATGACATCTCAAATGACATCACAAACACATTTAAATTCAAATAGCAAAAATAATGCCTCTGATGTCAATTTCATCATAATGATCACCAATGCATGGGAATTAATATGTATTACTGTACAAATACATTAAAAGACTATTTATCTTTACTGCACAAATGCATAAAAATTGTCCAAAAACTGAATCTTAAATGATATGCTTAAATGCATAACTCATAACTCGATCAGTTAAAAATCAAAATGGAACAATCAAGTATATACATGGCATTATAAAAAGATTTAAATGTTGAGCCTAACCACAGTACTGTTGAAAACCGATCCAGAGCTTGACTGGAACTTGTGAAAGAAAAGGGGACATGCCACCAAAATGCACATCAGTGTACAACCATGATATTGAGCTACAGTCCTATATATTTATTTAAAATTTATACATAATAAATTTCATATTGCATAAATATTAGGAACTATTTACAAAAAATTATATATGCAAAAAGTGAAAAGAGTGCTGAAATGTATTCACAGTGTAAATAAACCACCCCCAATTTTTTTTTTTAAACCAATGATTATTTAAAAGACTGCATTGTTCAAAAACATAAACAACCAATCTAAAAACAGTAGTAGGACTGCAGATCACCAAAATTGAGTGCATTATTGTATATTACATAATGTACACATCATATGTACTTCAATATCCTGTACACTATGAAATGATAGCTGGAACCTTCATTAATGAATTTGAATGACCCGATTTCAGTGTGTGTGTGATTGATCAACAATTCTACAAAAAATTATGCAGATCCTCTGTCGCATTCAACCCGTTGGGTTGTTTGCTGTCGAGCTTAATGATGTACCGCGTTTCCATTCGGCGTAGTAATTTGTCGCGGTCGCCACCGCGTCTGAGTGGGGCAACAGCGTCATAATATGTAAGACAAGACAGATCCCTGTTGTGTCTGATGTTAAAATGACGCGCCATTGGGTAAGCCCCATCGTGGTTAACAATGGCACGAAGGTGCTGCAGTATCCTGACATGCACCTGAGCACCGGTACTGCCCACATAGCGCAGACCGCAGGTGCACGTCAGGACGTAAACCGTAAACTTTGTTCGGCAGTTGTAGTTGCCACGAATAGGTGTTTCTATGTTGGAGAATGGAGTGCTGTAATGGGTGGTGTTCTGACCAAATTTACATGCTCGACATGAGAAACATTTGTGGAAGCCTTTACCTCCAAACCATTCATTAGCTCTGGGTAGTTCAGGGCTGGATTTAACCAGCTTGCTGTGCATGCTGAATGCACGCCTGAATGTAACCACTGGTCTGTCTGGAGTCATGTCACGTAGAACACCATCTGCACTGGCATTAACGTCAAGAGGTTTAGGTGCTAGTAAAGAGACTCTTGACCTTTCTCTGCTCTTTTCTAGTGCGTTGGATAGGCAGCTTTTACTATACCCCCTTGCCTGGAGTCTAGCCATCATCACAACTGCACCTTCCTCAAACTTCTCTGGTGTGTTGCAAATTCTTTTTAAACGCAACAATTCACCCAGAGGAATACTAGTTATGACGTGTTTGGGGTGACCACTGCTGGCATGTAAAATACTATTACCAGCAGGGGGTTTCCTGTGTAGGGATGTGCCAATCATAGCACCATTGATATTGAGGCAAACATCAAGAAATTCAGCAGATGTAGTACTGATGTTAGATGTGAAAAATAAATTAAAATGATTGGTATTAAGCGCATTGACAAATAGTTGAGCACTGTTTGTATCACCCTCCTATATATATATATATATATATATATATATATATATATATATATATATATATATATATATATATATATATATATATATATATATATATATATATATATATATATATATATATATATATATATATATATATATATAACATTTCTATGGCAAAATGAAACCCCTCATTTTGTTCCTTTTCAAATTAAATGTATTAAGTGTTACCACTTTATTCCAATCAAGATGACTTCAGGTGTGCCATACTTTTGTCATAAGTAAGGCTGTTAGCGTTCTAGTTGTTCTTTAGAACACTCTGGGACATTCTGTCATTGGGCTATAGTTGGGCTACATCTGGCTGATATTTGGGCTACATTTGGGCTCTTTTGTCTCTGGTGGCCATCTTGGGAGACTGCATATCATAATTTTTTTAATGAAATATAAGAGGATTTGAGAAGTCACTCAAAATGTGCCCTAATTTTTCTTTCTTCAGCACTAATCATAATTTCTATGGCAAAAGAAACCCCCCCATTTTGTTCCTTTGCAAATTAAATGTTTTAAGTGTTAACACTTTATTCCAATCAAGATGACTTCAGGTGTGCCATACTTTTGTCATAAGTAAGACTGTTAGCGCTCTAGTTGTTCTTTAGAACACTCTGGGACATTCTGTCATTGGGCTATAGTTGGGCTACATCTGGCTGATATTTGGGCTACATTTGTTTTTTTTTGTCTCTGGTGGCCATCTTTGGGCTACATTGGGCTACATTGGGCTGTATTGGGCTACATTTGGGCTCTAACATATATATAGCCCAATGTAGCCCAATATATATTTTTTCAAAGTTAATTTTCGTAAAAACCACTGGAGCATATATCTTGAGACATAGCAAAGGCACATCGGGCTACCAGTCCCTACAATTTTGCAAAGTTTGGTGGAAATCCATTCAGCCGTTCGGGCTAAAAGTGAGGTCGACCGCCCTATGGAAATTAACATGGGGAAAACACGTTTTGGGACCCCTCTTTTATCTCGGCCCCCGCTTGACGAATCCCCCGAAACTTTCAGGGAAGGACCGGAGCGCCGCGAGGCAAATTTGAGGAAATTTTCAGGCAGATTCCTCAACCGGCGCCAAAGTTATTCCCATATTCCCAATAGAATGTTGAGATTTTACATTGAAAAAAATCCTAACTATAACTACCTACTGGTGACCGCCAGTAGGTAGTTATATATATATGTTATATGTTTTCACTGTTTGTTTGGAACATTAATCGGGTTTTTAGAGTCAAGTCTGAAACCCTTTTTTCACTTTGTAATAATATGTGTATACAGGGGTGAGCGGAATTAGAGTCTGATTTATGTGCTAATCGAAAAATGGTCAAATGAGTAACCTTTGAATTCCGGTATTGACATCATAGGCACTAGTCCGAAAGAAATATGTTAAATGAATGTTTAATACTTGGTTACAACAATGTACTCTAGCTTTGCGCATACATCTAGCTGTGCGCTATATAAGCTCAAATACATTTACATTTACATCAATCGGCAGGTATATTATCAGTGCATATATAACTTCAGAATACCTGTCTTAATCTCGAGTAATTACTCTCGCTTACATGTATATGAGTATAACCTTTCACTAGAGGTGTACATATGATATAGCATGAGAAACAATATACATGTTGATCCAATAACTGCATATATAAGGACGAAGTTACTAGCTTAAAATGGCGGATACAATTTGACTATCTGAACTATATGTCCGTTTTTTATGTCAGTGAAACTTTCCTACCTCTGTGTTTACATATAAGTGCAATTATGTTTTGTTTGGGTAACGTGTGAGCAAGACACACTTTGGTGTCGAAACGCGTAACGTTGACTGAGGAATAAAGAAAAAACTGGGCATCTCTACTACTGAGTGCGCGTAGTGCTTTCAGCACACTGGGACTGTTTATTAATTGTTTTTCGGCCGGGTTCGCCGAAATACACGCCACCCTCAAAGGGAGCAGGACCCCGGAAGGACCCGTGCTGGTGAAAATATTTATATATATATATATATATGTATATATATATCAAAACAAAAGGTCCTGCAAAGCGTCTCCTCGCACCGCCGCGGAACAGATCTCACGAAACACCAAAAGTAGATTATTCAAGGTTGTGGCTTTATTTTTCCCTCGCCATCGGCATGACGCATTTCGGCCGTCACAAAACGGCCTTGATCACATGGCCTTAGATTGCCAATGGGGGTGTTTAAATACTGTGTCAAACATAGAGGTAGAAATGATAACAATGTGTTTAAGGGGTCAAGGACATAGAGAAAATACTGCCGCTCTGCACATATGTACACAATACATTAACTCAAATGAACATTACAATATTTTCAGATAAATCATGAAAATTGAATAAAGTGCTAGTGCATTATCTAATAAACGTATTTACAAGATATATACAATGATGTCAATTGAGAGAATAAAATTCATATCAAATATTATGACATTCAACACAAATGTGCAAAATATTATCATAGCATGTCCAAAAAAACATAATACACGACCTCCATTTATGTTATCAAGAAAAAAAGAGTGCTCAAGTGCCCAAAGTGCATAAAGTATTCGCAGTAAGTACATGTATGCTATGAAAGCAATAAGTCATAGCACAAAGATGTCATGTAGCACAATGTACCTGCGCTAGTGTTATAAAAACCCACCACAGTTAAAAACAAATAGGCATTGCTGCTGATGCTCGAAGTTCACTATAGCCATAGTGACTAAATAAAGTGTAAACACCCAAGACCATTGCAAAAATGAAAATGGTTTGCCAAGCTTATAATAACTGTACAATATCTACTGAAAATTAGGACAACATCCAAAGAACAGATTTCACATGTAACAGTGGGAAACAAAGGTTACTTTCAATGGCTGCTCAAATCAAGTTTACACAAAAAGGGGTTGATTTAAAGGTGTATTTACAGAAAAACTTGTAAATCTTCCCCCCTGTTAAGCCCATTGGGTATTCTGGTATTTAAGAGGACAATATACTTGCTCTCTAATTGTCTCAGAATCTTTTCACGATCCCCCCCCCGGATGTTTTTGGGGACGGAGTCAATAACAAAGTAGGTAAGATGGTTCAAGTTTTTAGCGTGTACAAGTTCGAAGTGCCGGGCAACAGGATAGTTGGAATCAGAGTTCACTATTGCCCTTAGATGTTGCAATATGTGGTTAAACACCTGTAACTTAGTGCTTCCCACATATTTAAGTTTGCACGTACACTCCAAAACATATACTGCGTGATCTGTACGGCATGTATACAGTTCTTTAATGGGTGTAGGCATGGGATTAAAAGGAGATTGAAATACCTCCGTATTTGCCCCGAACTTGCACGCTCTGCATGAAATGCATTTATGAAAACCCTTTCTGTTGGAAATATTGACTATGTTATTGCTCACTTCTGGGCTAGTTCTTACTAGATAATCTCTCATCGAGGGTCCTCTCCTAAATATGATGGAGGGTTCAATGGGTAGTAGAGGAGACAGATTGATATCGGTATGGAGAATAGGCCAATGTTTCTTGAGGATGCCCCTTATTTTTCTCTCCTCAGTATTAAAGGTGGTAATTAAACTGACCGTATTGATGTCATGTTTAGGGGCATTCTCTACATTTTCATTGATAATCTCAGAACCCTCTCCTCCAACATCATCAATACTGGCTCTGTTGGCTTTTTCTCTAGCCGCTAAAAGATCATCCATAGCATAACCACGTTTTACAAACCTCTGAATTGCCTCTTCCTGGCAGGTATTCAGATCAGACTCTAGACTACAGATTCTGCGCATCCGTATAAATTCCCCATAAGGGATACTTTTTATGAGGTGTTTTGGGTGCGCACTAGAGGCGTGCAGAATTGAATTGCCCGCCGTATTTTTTCGATGGAGTCTGGTGGCTAGGGTGTTGTTCAGGATGTAAATGTCAACATCCAAGAACTGGATATTAGTTTTGCTGATCTGACTAGTAAAAGCAAGGTTCAAGTCATTGTTATTGATGATTTTGACAAAGTCAGTGGCTGATTTCTCATCCCCTCTCCAAATCATGCAGATGTCGTCAATAAATCAGCACACTGGGACTGTTTATTAATTGTTTTTCGGCCGGGTTCGCCGAAATACGCGCCACCCGACAAAGGGAGCAGGACCCCGGAAGGACCCGTGCTGGTGAAAATATTTATATATATATATATATATGTATATATATATATGTATATATATATATATATATATATATATATATATATATATATATATATATATATATATATATATATATATACATGCATATATATATATATATATATATATATATATTATATATATATATATATATATATATATATATATATATATATATATGCATATATATATATATATATATATCCAAGCCCCCACCAGCATGCAGAAGGAAGAGTCCGCACGGGGAATCCAGGTAGGAGTTTTAATTGGACAGCATACAGGCATAATGCATTTCGGCCATAAGGCCTTCCTCAGACGCCGCAGCTAAGCAAGAACATAGCCACGCCTCCAACTTACAACAGGATTTCAACAAGGTATCGATGTGGCTGAGGTACATCGATGACCTTTTTATTGTATGGAAGGGCACAATTGAAGAAGCAGATAATTTCGTAGCGAAATTAAACTGCAACTCCTTAAACATTGTTCTCAGTGGTACTAAGAGTCTTACAACCACTGGTTATCTTGATGTTAAAATTAAAATTGTCAACAATGAAGTACATACCTCACTCTTTCGCAAGGCGACTGCCGGGAACAGTGTTTTACATGCCCTCAGCAGTCATCCAGAGAACCTGAAATGGAGTATTCCATTTGGGGAACTGCTGAGGGCCAAACGTAACTGGAACACTTGTGCTGCATATATTAAAGAAAGCGACATCATCCTAAACAGATTCAAAGAGAGGGGTTACCCGAATTGGGTTCTCAAAAGGGCCAAGGATAGAGCCAACTCACTTCAAAGATCTGATACCCTCGCAGATAAGAGTGAAGGGGACAATGAGGATGAGGATGTCACCAGGCTCATCCTGACTTACAGTACTGATTCCCAAAACATCAAGAGAATTGTTACCAAAAACTGGGATATTCTCAAAACTGACAATGTTATAGGCAAAGAACTACCTGCTAGACCCAGTATAACATACAGACGGGGCAGGAGCATCCGTGACATGCTGGTCCGGAGCGATATTACAGTGTACCCACCCAGTAACATACAGGGATTGGATGGCTTTTTCCCATGTGGGCACTGTAAAGCCTGTGCCAACAGCAAACCTATCAAGGAGGTCAGTTACAATGGTGTCTGCAAAAAGATTACGCCTTTCCTTACATGCAGTTCGACTTTTGTTGTATATGCGATTGTTTGCACATGCAACAAATGGTACATTGGCAGCACTACGTGTATGGCTAAGAAAAGAATATTAGAGCACACGAGAGCCATCACCAATTTTGACCCCAAATACCCGGTGGCACGACATTTTAGAGAAAAACATTTCTCCAATGTCAAAGACTTGAGTTTTTTCGTTCTGGAACAGATAGTGAAAAATCCAAGAGGGGGGAATAGAGTTCTCAAACTACGTCAGAGGGAGTCTAAATTAATCATTGACTTCCAGACCAAAACCCCTGGGGTCTTAACCAGGACGAAGAGTTAGCCGTACATCTTAAAAATTAGTTTTTCATGCGTTCGCTATAATCTTCCTTCTGCCCTAGATATGTTTTTAGCCCTATGTTAACATCAATCAAAATGTAATTGTGATTTTAATTGTATTGTATATTTTTTTCTGTTTCAGGACCGGAATTAGGGGCCCAGCGCACCGTCACTTCACTTCACGGGACTGCTCCCCTTTGTCTGGTTCCTTTTCACATGGGCACTTTTTCGCTATGAATCTATTCTTCCTTTTGTGATACATGGACACATAATGGACCGTCTCATAAAGACACAGCGTATGTAATTGGGCACTTGCCAATACCTCCCCCTCCCCCCCCTTTTATAGTGGGCATCTGACACTTGTCAATACTTGTGTAAGTCTTCACCTTGTGCGAGATTACTCTTCACTCGCCAGTATATGTCTTCACTTTCTTGGAACTGTGACATGCATGTTTACGGGTCTTAACGAGCCCTGCGTTTTTCTGATAACGCTTTCTCACGCATTTTGCGTGAGTATGGGTGGAGTTACGTCTTACTCTGGGATGGACTCAACTTTATGAATTCATTTATTTCAGTTCATTTGTTTGATGGGTTACCCTCTCTTACTTCTAAAATGTACATGTACAGTTATTAATATGAATTATCTCACTCTTTTCCTTCGCATCTGAATTTACATATTTTATGTTCATTTTTGCGTTTAATTTCATGTGTGCCATCGATAATTGATATGGTGTCATTACAAATGCATAGAAAATGAATAAGCAAATACAGCTTAACATTTTGTGTAAAAAGTAATGATTTATTGAAAATGATGTCCCCAGTCCTCTGTCCATGTCCATGTATACATTGTAACATATACCAATGATTCATCAGTAGTAATTCACGTGATCAAGCCGTTTGTCGGCGAAACGCGTTGTGAATTAAACAGCACTGGCTATACTTGGTGTCGCCTCATTGTATCCTGAGAGCGTGGGATATGAACTTTGTGTTTGGTTGCCTTTGAGCGCATTATTGTCTGAAGCACTCCGCCGACATCCACGCCACCTTTCATGGGTCAAGGGACCCAGAAGGAGCTCTGTTTGGAAGCTTATATATATATATATATATATATTTATATATATATATATATATATATATATATATATATATATATATATATATATATATATATATATATATATATATATATATATACAAACCCCCACCAGCATGCAGAAGGAAGAGGCCACACGGGGAATCCAGGTAGGAGTTTTAATTGGACAGCATACAGGCATAATGCATTTCGGCCATAAGGCCTTCCTCAGACGCCGCAGCTAAGCAAGAACATAGCTACGCCTCCACCTTTAAATGATCCTGCAGTCCTCTCATTGGTAGGAGCACCCTCCATTCCCAGTCATGTGCTCGCCCACCAAGTGCAGCGATGTAGGCACTGCAACTCCCAAGATTCATCCCAGTTTTATTAAGTCCTGAAATCTCCTTGGGTCCCTGCATATGTTCCAACCTCACTGATGAAAGTCAGCCCGGCTGTAGGTTGACTGTAATAAATCAACATCACTTAGTGAAGTCATGAGCCCTGCTGAACTGACACTGCGAGGTGGGCTGGTGCCGATCCAACCCCTTGGAAAACAACAAGAACTACAGACGCAGAAGCCAGTAATGCCACCAGCCAGCTTGTGGAACGGGGCCTCTTAACGCACCTCTGGCTGACGCGACAAATATCCAAGACCCCTCCAGTATGCAGAACGAAGATGCCACAAGGGGAATCCAGGTAAGAGCTTTAATTGGACAGCATACCGGCATAATGCATTTCGTCCATAAGGCTTCCTCAGACGCCGGTGCTAACCAAGAACATAGCCACGCCTCCACCTTTAAATGATCCTGCAGTCCTCCCATTGGTAGGAGCACCTTCCATCCCCAGTCATGTGCTAGCCCACCAAGTGCAGCGCTGTAGGCACTGCAACTCTCAAGATGCATCATTGTCAGGCTGGTGTTGCGTGGGGAAACGAATTGAAACCATTGTGGCTGGTGTCCTGCAGGGCAAGGCACGGTTTGCCCGGTTTTATTAAGCTATGGCCTCTAAATACCTCTCTGTAACGCAGCTCCCTGGTGCATACTGGAGGCACCTGGTGGGCTAGTTCGCCCCAGGGACCCTCAGGATTGAAGGGGACTTAATCCCCCATTTTACAATGTGCCAGGGGGTGCGTTTGCACACTTGCCATGTCAGGCCTCTCCCCCTCCCTGCACCACTGTGAAAACGCCCTGAAATAAAAATTTAAAAAATCTTTTTTTGGCCCTGGGGGTCCTTCTGGGACCCCCTGAGCAGGCCTGGGGGTCAGGGAGTTTCTACCCTGCCCCTTCTCTTGTTTTCTACCTTTGTTTCTCTGTTTTCTGGCGACTCTGCCGAGCCACAATATGGCTGCCAACACTTCCTGGTTTGGAGTTCTGGCAGCCAATCACAGTGAAGCTCGCACACGCGGCTTAGGCTCCGCTCAGATATCAAAACTTTTATTTTTCTAATTTCTCAGCAACTACTGAACGTATTTCCACTATTTTTAAAAAGGTCGCTTTCTGACCCAAGTACTATCATTCTGCCAAATTTGGAGTAATTCTGTTCAGTAGTTTCTGTTGTAGCCTTGCACAAAGTAATTCTGAGCTACTCTCGCAGTTACACAGGAATGTTGAGGCAGAGAAAGATGGGCAGCAGGTGGAGGTGGTAATCGGGCAGATGACCATAGAGAGAGCCGAGCTTCAGCTGAGAAAAGTAAATAGTAAATAACAGATAAAGCGGGAAAGGAGGACAAGCAGCAGTTGAGGACGTATCATAACATGAGCACTGGGGATTAAAACTGTGAATTATGCTGTGAAGTGACCAGTTTTCAAAAAAAGGTGATCAGGAAGAGAACACGCTCTAACAGCACTGATATTGGTAGCTGAGGGGTGCTGTGATACTGGGCTATTAGAAGTGGCGAAGAACATTGGGAGTCAGTCTTTCTGTACTGTTTCCCACATATTATTTCCCATTTGCAAGCACTTTTCCCTCACACAATTCACCTACGGTGAACAGGTGAATTTTCTGGGTGGAAAACATGGGGGCGGCAGTTTACCCCCAAAACGTATAATTCTTGATTCAGTTACCAGCCAAATGGGGAATTAAAGATTAGATGCAATTGGGTCCAAGAAATGTGTGAGAAGTTATCAAGCTCATGCTCCCCATTTGTCCCCCCTGCTCTGCAGTTGATATTACAGAAGTGCATGGTAATGTTTCCGTAGCTTAGTGCCTTGTGAAATACTTCAATGCAAAGTGGAGAACAGAACCTAGGGGCCCATTAATGCGACCTCCACCCTACCATTGCCAAAATGGCATGTTGTACATTGCCATGCACAACGTGGCATGAACCGCGCAGTGCCTACCACCTTGTGCATGACAATGCAGGGGGTAATGGCCGGGCAGTGGCGATCAGCCCACCATCATATTCACCCCCTTAGTGTTAGGGTAAATTGAGTGCACCAACATAGAATGAAAGGGATAGGAAGATGAAGAATATTGGGCCAGACTTACTAAGGAATTTTCCATGCTTGAAGCAGCCTTAAGACAGTCTTATGTCAGAAAAGACGAGGATAGCTAACAAACTACTTTCTTTGGCTTGAGGCAGTCTCAAGGCTATAAGCCACTGAAAACACTTTATAATAGTCTTAGGTTATCTTCAGCCAGGAAATACATGTAACTATATTAAGCGAGAACAAAAACAAAAATCAAATATATTTTTACTGGCTTCAGATATTTTTGAGAATGTCTAAAATGTATTAAACACCTTCATGAATCAACCCAATATTCTCACTTTAGAGGCTGAGCTGAGTAACAAATCATTTAGTAAAAGACCTTGAGTAAATCTTAGAAAGGTCATGGATCTTTTTTGCAAAATTCAAGAGCTCTCTCCTCCACCTTGGCTGGAGTGGTGATGTCAGACCTGGAAAACCTGAGGATATCCTTGCTTTGATGAAAGTCTGCTGTAAACCCTGGATGGTATGGCAGAATATTGAAAACAAAAATATTGTCTGACGTCAACAGTGCAGCCAGAATATTGTTTACAAATATATTAGTCCATTGGGAGTAGATTTACTAATATATCTAAACTCCAGTGGGTGACATTTAGGAAACCCTTATAAAGGGCATTATACTTTTGTCAGACAATATTTAGCCCAAGATATACTGGTACCATAAAAAACCCAGAGACAGCGCCACAGCAGAAGCCAGATTGAAAGTTTCAAAGAAAAAAGAGCCACAGGGCCGAAACTGTGCACGGAAGGAATGTGAGGCTGAAACTGCTGCTCTGCTTCTCTCAGTGCAGAACGTTTCATAGCACACCCTGGTACAGGAATGAGGATTTTACCTCCTAAAGTGTGTGCAAAAACACTCTTGGCAAGTTCTACACTCCCTATAGGTGGTGTCAGTGTAAAAGAAGAAGTACATGGATAAGGAAAATATCTTAAAATCGAGGTAGAAAGATAGATTTAGATCTTTCGATTAATTGAATTAATTGCATAGTTACTTAAAACCATTGCATTAAAATGACATTGGTAAAACACAAAGAACCATTAGTCTTCATACATAGACTCAGTTAATCCGTTCCATACACGAGACACCAGATGATTTGCATTAAACAGACCCTTTGAGGTTGGGTGAAATACCTCAGGTAACCAATGCCCTATTCATTGTACAAATATGTCCTGTGGCAGTGAAAGGAAGGTACTCGCTTAGTTTGTCTTAATTGTCCCCTGCAGTTGACACTATGCCCACTGGGGTGGCCAGCATTGACCATTACAATAAAATGACAATTTAAAACACAAGACACCATTAGTTTCCATAATAAAAAGAGGCTTAGTTGATAAGTCCTACACAAGAATAGGTAGATTGTGCATATTAACAGGCCCATTAAGGTGGAGTATGTGTACCCCAGAAAATGAGCACAATAAAAATCATTGGAAGAGAATGTTCTGTAAGAGGTGATTACAACAATTGCACTGCCAGCCTTGCTTAATTTGCATTGTATGGCCCCACCGATCAATCTATGTCCACAGGAGCGGCCAGTATGGACTGTCCCTTGCTCATGATTATGAGAGAGTGACTTATCCTTGTTAAGTGCAAGTGCAGAAAACAAGGTGGATTGCCCCAAAGAGACAGCAGGGCGGGACAGCTATGCGTAACTCGTGGAGTCGCCCTCGCATAGGGAGGTGACCCGAGATAGCCTCCCTTCTTGGCCACAGTTGATCAGTGCTCATAGTTGGCTAAGTGCTGGCCCCAACCAAGTCGCCCACCTCAGAAAAGTCATTCAGCTCTTGATTAAGTCACTGCTTGTGCAGCAGGATTGCCAGATCGACTGTGGGGCATACTTTTTTCCTCCTTCAGTGCAGAAATGTAGCAATGTGACAGTTCAACTGAGGGTCTCCTCGATCAAAGCAGGTCAACACCACCTACCTTCATAAACATGTACCTCTTTGATTAAGGGGGACTTTATGCAACTGTCTTCTTTCACCCTCTACTGCTTCGCAGGAGCAGACAAGATGAAGCAAATCTTCCTTCCGGGCTCCACATAGGCGGCAGGTGTCAGAGAGGCCTTCTCTCAACCAGGCGGGAAGGTGAAAACTGCACCTTGACAAAGAATGCGTATCCAGTTGTAAAATATTTTTGTGGTGCAAGGTTTTAGTGGATGTACAACATTACAACGCATGCTTTTACATTGCATGCTTTTACAACGCAGGTTTTACAACGCATACCATTACAACGCATAGTGCTTTGGGGCACTGGATAGTAAATAGTTGAATTTACTATTCCAACTCCAGTCCAGTGGATAGTAGGGAAGGTGTTGGACAGTAAATTAAACCTATTCCCTATCCTAGAGCGCCCCCCAGCGCAATGCGTTGTAATGGTTTGCGTTGTAAAAGTTGCGTCGTAAAGGCACTGCGTGGTAAAAGTTGCGTTGTAAGTGATGTTTCCCGGTTTTAGTAGTTCTTTATTGTCATCCATCCATGAGCTCTATGCAACAAAGAAGCCTTGTCTTGGGTGAGCTAGAAGATTTTTAATTACTTCCAGACCAACTTTTTGAAGACCTGATGACTGGTTGGAGTGTCCCAAAGCTGTGTGAGCCCAGTGGCTTCTAATCATTTCCCAAGGTAGGTCCTTCTTGGTGACATGTCTCGGTCCTGAAGCTACTTCCATAGCAGATAGTTCCGTGTATTGGACTCTGCTGATTTTGCTCTAGCATATCAAATACGCTCCCCGCCTAGCCTGTGACTGTTTTAGCAACCCAAAGTCTCCCTAGAACCATGTTGTTTATTTGTTTTTTTTTCTTATTATTATATGTCATGTTCTTGGTTTTACCATTACTATTGGCCTGGTCTTTACCCATAAAATATGCCTTCATATTGTTGAACATCGGTTGCAGCCCCACCTGAGTGCACCTGACCAAGAACATATGGGAATTACAGGATTGCCGTTGAGGTGTCAGATCCATCAGAAAGAGATTGAACAGAGTCAGCGGCAGGACGCATCCCTGTTTCAAGCCATGGTCAGTTAGACTTTCCATAGAGAGGTGCATTCCAGTGCCCAGCTTGACCCGTACCCAAGTATACATGTGGAGCAGGATTAACATGTTCAGCAGGGCTTGAGGGTATTTTCCAGCTTCTCAGCTTGCACCACAGCTTTTCCTGATCGACAGGGTCAAAGGATGCTTTTAAAACAATAAAACAGAAGTGTATTGGCATTTTGGCATCTTGTTTTTGGAATCTTGTGCTGCATCCATTAAAAGAAAAATTGCCAATATGTTTGCTGTTGTTGTTGCAAAATATATATGAATATCCATATAAATTTGTGTGTATGCACTTCAAAAAATATCATGCATAGATGTATCACATTAACATGAGGCCTGGAGCTCCAAGGGGCTTCCTGTCAGACCTTGACTGGACAAGCGTCTACAAACTATTCTGTACCCCCTTAGAGGTCACTTTGCCTGTCCTGACTACATGATATTTCTTAAACTAGTTGTGCAAGTTGCTAACACAGTGCCAAGCCAGCCTTTCTGGTCTGCCCATATCTGGCTGTTTATAATTTGCATGGTGCAGACATTGCTCATCCATGTTAGCCATATTTGGCTTGGTGCCTTATTCTAGTTCGGCTGACATGGCATTACCTAACTGTATAGCACCCAGAAACCAGCCACTCTGGGTAGAAGCGGTCTGAGAGCCCCGAAGGCAGGAGACCTGACTTCTTCCTTGCTAATTAGCAATGATGCATGCTTTTGGTACCAATAAAAAATGTCACTCTGTTTCTGAGCAAACCTGCTATGTCTGGTGAGTTTCATTCATTTGCTCCTGGGAGGGTGCCAGTATTTCCCCATGAGTTGTACCTGACATTGTTGAGAACCCAGTCTGGTTGAATTGGATGATAAAGTTACTAGTGGTCCAGAGTGCTAAATCTTTGAGAGAGTCACAGAAAAATATTTGGCTTTGTTATCAATCAGGGCCACTAAACGATAAATAATTGGCACAAATATGTTGCTGCTTTTAAAAATTGGTGAGATTATTAAGCCCCTCCACAAGGCAAACAAAGCACCCAAAATCCTGATCTATGAGAATACTGGTGCCAAGGTTTCTGACCAGAGAGTGGAGTCCTGCAAGACGACTGCGGGAATACCATTTGGGCTTGGTGTGCCTTCCTATAGCCCTTTGGCTATCTGCCTCTTGATTTTGTCTCCGTCCCCCATATTTGGCCTTTTGGAGCATATAAAGTAGGTAGGAAGATGGGGCTAAGGACCCAATTCACACAAAAAAATATAATTTATTGCATGCATACGTTTTGCCTACACTAGTGCATAATTTACAACTGTTTCGATATTCAAATTTTTTTCAGATCTGTTTGTTAATTTCCCATACCTGGTAGGAGTAATTTGCATGGATTTCACAAAGAGTGGCCATTTACTAGGATTTTCTTAAACTAAAATTGCGTATGCGTAGTGTACAGTAAACAAGTCTAGGGTTAGGAAAATGACACATGCACAATACATTTTCCGTTCACATTTCTTTCCATTAACCCCTCCCCTGCTGATGACGGAACCGCTCCGTCATCAGCCGCGGTGGCGCTGTGCTAATGACAGAGCGGTTCCGTCATGGCCCGCCCGACGCGCCTGCTCGGCGCGGATTCCGCGCCTGCGCTGGGCGTTCTATTGAGCGGGTGGGGCCATGACGGAACCGCTCCGTCATAAGCACAGCGCAAGTGAAGCTGGTGACGGAGGGGTTCCGTCACCAGCATGCCCCCGCCGCTCGGCCGCCCTCCCCCATTAGCACTGCGGCGGAATAGCCGCCGCAGTGAATGGGTTAAAATATTTTGCATCACACATATTGCCCTATGAATGCTCTACATTATTCATCAACCCTACTAATACAAATACTCAGAATACCTGCAAAAAAGTAGCACCACATGGCATGGGTTCTGAATATCGATGTACGAGTATCGAGTGGTCACAATATCATGATAATACTATCGAAACTCAAAATATCAGCAGGTAAGCATGTATAGAATTTCCATCCCTATCTTTAGACACAATACAGTAAAGAAGCAACTGTGGGAGGGTCTAGAGCACCTTGCTCTGTATACAAATTAGTTCATACAGTATTTTGGCCCAAGGAAATATGTAAGGTAGTTAAAAAGGTATTTGCCTAAATTCAATGAGGAAGTTGGTTTTAAAACTGTAATTCCTCGTCTGATAGGGTTTTGTTTTTATAGCCCATGTTTTTGAGCTTCAGTTGTGTTTTGTGAGCACTCCAAGAATAGCAGCTTTTCGGCTCCATACAGGTGTGTGCAGCTGATGATCTGAATCATGTCTATTATGTCCAATGCGTGTTGTTTAGGCTTCGGTGGTACTCTTTGGTGATGCCTCTTGTGCAGGACTGAATAGCAAAGGCTCGCCCAGCAGCATTGAAATATTTAGGTAGCCAGCATGTTACACCTTTCCAATTTTTTTCATTTTACGGTTTTCCCTGAGACATTTTATTTAATAAAAGGGGTCTAGCAAGCTGCCCTACTGCCTACTAATTCATTGGCTTCATTGTAAGTCTTCTTTGCAAGCTCCTGATTGGTCAGTGCATGCCGGTTTCACTTTCTCTTTGTGTGTTTCTCCTTTTCGTGGATCATGGACGAAGTATTGATTGCTTCTTTTTGGTAAGTGTCCTTCCACTGCTCACATTTGGATTGAGGTACTTTTATTCTTTTTCACCTGTCATCTTCATTGTGACCGGTTTACCTCCTAATACGTGGTGGTGCGAAATAACAGCAAATAGTATTTTCACTCCTTTATTCTCTGCTCAGGTGGAACTAAACAACTCTTTCGAGCTTGATTATTTGATTACGCATCCTCACCTAATGCTTTATACAAAATGCAGAGTTGACGAATAATCATATGGCTGAGATACCCGCCACCCCCTCTCAACACAATCCCCAAGGATGGGAAACCGGAAACAGTTCTGAAGTCTTTGGAAGACGGGAGGGAGTAACCCCCCCGGCCGTATTTATTAAAATATGAAACAAAATTAAAACATTAAATAAACAGTTTCATATTATGTACAATTTCATTACCACATTGCGATGTTTGGCTAACCTTAACAGATTCTCTAATACAAAGGTTCTCCTAGCCGAACTAACATCCTGCAAAACATTTACTTGAAATTTTGAAATTGTACATCCTAACGTTTAAGGGCCAACGGCAAGGTCGTAACCGGTGTCAAGATCCCTAACCCAGAAATATCGCCCTCACTTGTGAGGGGCGGCCCAGAGGCGTACCTCAAGTGCAATTACCAATTTCCCTTGACTTGACGGGGGCCCCAATAAAACTCGACGCCACTTAGAGGTCGTACGAGGACTCGTGTGAGGTATCTAGAAGGTAGCGTAGACCCCCCCCCAAACCCCACACAACTTACCATATCTGCCGTCGCAGACGTCCTGGCCCCGGGAAATTCCCCAGGAGGGGGCTGTAACCCCTCCTACCCAGGAAGGGGCCTTGACCGCCTTTCCTCTTCTTTCGGCGACCCATCCTTAGAAGGGACCGCCTCCCCGTTGAGGGGCCAATGGCCACCTCCCCCGAGCGCTCCCATCCGTGCTGGGTGACGCCCACTCATAGGGATCTTCCAATTAGTGCTCACCGATCATGACCTTACCGCCCGACCAAAATAAATACGACAATGCTAACTAAATGACTAAACTAAAAATACAGTAGCAACTATACTTTTATTAAAAGCATGCTTACCAATGAACACTAAAGCAGAATTTCTTTATTTGCAAAACGTAACACAAATCGACATTCTTTATTACATACTCAAAATCATCACGATAATACCACAACCTGTAAACGAAAATCCGAGTTATCCATCAACTTTATTCAAACCACTTGCTGTCATCAGGGGCTGGTGGGTGGGTCAAAATTGGCTCTTCGTTCCGTCTCGAGCTCACGTGCAGCGAGGAGGTGCAGCTTCAGAGCACAGGAACAAGAGGATGCCTTCGGATCTTGCTTCTCCTTTTATCCGTCTTCAGGGCGGGCGTAAACCCGCCCCTGCCTGCCCCTAGGGCGTGGCCAGCCGCGTCAGTGTCTAGGCCAACCCACTCTAGGGCGGGAAAAGGCGCGCCCCGGCTACGCCGCTTCGGGCATACCAGCCGAGACTCGCCTCCCGCCCAAGATGGCTTCCCGGGGGGATCGTGGTACTCTGCCATACGTTCGGGGGGACCGAGTGGTCGCCCCTTTCCATATGGCTGAGATACCCGCCACCCCCTCTCAACACAATCCCCAAGGATGGGAAACCGGAAACAGTTCTGAAGTCTTTGGAAGACGGGAGGGAGTAACCCCCCCGGCTGTATTTATTAAAATATGAAACAAAATTAAAACATTAAATAAACAGTTTCATATTATGTACAATTTCATTACCACATTGCGATGTTTGGCTAACCTTAACAGATTCTCTAATACAAAGGTTCTCCTAGCCGAACTAACATCCTGCAAAACATTTACTTGAAATTTTGAAATTGTACATCCTAACGTTTAAGGGCCAACGGCAAGGTCGTAACCGGTGTCAAGATCCCTAACCCAGAAATATCGCCCTCACTTGTGAGGGGCGGCCCAGAGGCGTACCTCAAGTGCAATTACCAATTTCCCTTGACTTGACGGGGGCCCCAATAAAACTCGACGCCACTTAGAGGTCGTACGAGGACTCGTGTGAGGTATCTAGAAGGTAGCGTAGACCCCCCCCCAAACCCCACACAACTTACCATATCTGCCGTCGCAGACGTCCTGGCCCCGGGAAATTCCCCAGGAGGGGGCTGTAACCCCTCCTACCCAGGAAGGGGCCTTGACCGCCTTTCCTCTTCTTTCGGCGACCCATCCTTAGAAGGGACCGCCTCCCCGTTGAGGGGCCAATGGCCACCTCCCCCGAGCGCTCCCATCCGTGCTGGGTGACGCCCACTCATAGGGATCTTCCAATTAGTGCTCACCGATCATGACCTTACCGCCACAGGCCGGATAGTTGACCGGCTATCCGGACCCCCCACAACACTCCTACCTAAAGGTCATGGTGTAACGTTTTTAGCCATGCTAAGAAGTCTCCTATGAGTAACTCATTCCCCACCCGAGACAAATGCACTCCATCCCCCAAATACATACTGTCATCATTAATACACCCATGTGAAATAGCATGCAGTGTCTTGGAACGGAACAACCTACTCACTTTGTTATTAAGCTTCCTAACAGAATGATTTAAAGCAGGAACCGAAATAGCCCCCCGCCACACTTTTCGTGGGATCATATGGGACCACGCAATTGTGCACCCTGGAACTCTCCTCGCTAACCAACTTACAGTGGAAAGCATCGCCTCAAGAAGAAGTCGTCTACCAGTGGTGACCAAATCATTACCCCCAAGATGTACTATCAGTACAGACGGCGGTGACCTCGTCCGCCCTAGCAAACCCTCAAAAAATGATTGAAACTGGTCAATACAGAGACCGCCTCTTCCGTAGAAGGACACACTGTACCCGTATTCCCCAGCTACGTGAATCATATCACCTGCCTTGAATACGTCTGCGGCACGTCTCACGTATGAGTGGCCCACAACCCACACCTCCTTTTTCACAGCCGGTGATGTCTGACCGCTGGCCCGGTGTAGGGTCGACTGCAAAGTCCGCCCCGCCTCGTAGGCTTGCGCAACTGAAAACCAAACAAAAACAAGAAGCGTGAGTACATTGCTACAGCTTCACAACATGTGCAACCGCACATACCTTTTATAACAATTGGAGGACCAACGCCCCACCCGTTTAACTTGTTCAACATCCAGACCCCTGGCTGTAGCTTCTGTAGCAGCCCCTATCCGAAAGGAATGGGTCCCAAACTCGCCCAGGTTCAAGCCCGCAGCGGCAATCGACATCGCAAGCACCCGCTGAAACTGAAACTTTGTCAGTGGGGTGGCGTCAGCGTGTCTCAACAAGGTCCCCCCCATGATGCCACCCTTCGTGCTAAATAATCTTCTAGACACCTTACCGGGCACATGGAGGACCCGGGAATCCTGCGTATGATTACGCAGTCACCCATCCCACTTTGGTCGGTCTTGGACCTGACAAATGAGACCGTCATCGTCTCCCCTCTGATCTGGACGTGCTCCTGGCACAATCCTCCTGTCAGATCCTGCTTGTTCCTCGCCACTAATTCGCTTACCCGCATAGCCCCATGGAATGCCAGTGTAAAAGCGGCTCGGAATAACACTGTCTCAAACTGAGATGAACACGTAGCAGGGAGTCTGGATAATAACTGGGCCAGCCTATCCAAACCTATCGGGCGCCTCTCATCTACTCTGCGACCCTCAAGGCGTTGCCACCCCCGTAGCGCTTTCTGTACAACGAAAGACGCTGTCGGGTCATGGATCCCGTGAGCCCTAGCAACAAAGGAAATGGCAGCCCGATGCCTCTGAGCCGTGGCCACCGATTTTCCGACCCGATGTAAGGACATCAGAAAATCCACCACCCACTCTTCCTGGCCCCAAAGCTCCTCTCTATCAGTCCCCAAAAAGGCCAAATAGGACCGGAACGCCCCTTCATATGCCTTCCTCGTCCTGGGTGCTAAACTCTCTCCCACGAGGTTACGAAGTTCGGGGCACCGAGAGACCAGAGAGCTTCGGGAAAGGGTGCCGGCTCCGGGTCCGCTGTGGGAAGGAAACCCCAGAAAGCCTGCATACGAAAACGAGACAGTGCATCAGCCGCCTGGTTCATTACCCCTGGGACATGTCTTGCTCTGAATAGCACATTCAATTGCATACACAGTAAAACAATTTCCTTGAGCAGTCTCAAAATCCATTTGCATCGTGCTGCCTGACTATTGATACACTCGACCACGGTCATATTGTCAGACCAAAATACCACAGAGTGATCTTTGAACCCTTCGGGCCAAGTTCTCAGGGCCACTAAAATGGGGAAAAGTTCCAGGAAAGCAATGTTACTTGTCAGTCCACTGTCATGCCACCATGTCGGCCACTTTTGTGCAGACCATCTTGTGCCGAATATGGCACCGAAACCTATGCTCCCTGCCGAATCTGTCCACAGCCCCAGCTCCTCAGAGGACACGGCTGGTTTGTTCCAGACGACTCGACCATTGAAATCCGCCAGAAATGCCAACCAAATGCGCATGTCCTGGCGGACCTCTGCCGAGAGCCTTGTGCGATGATGGCACTCCTTCAGGCCGACCATGGCTTGAGCGATCGAACGGGAAAAGGGGCGGGCCATTGGTATAACCCTCAGGGCAAAATTCAACTGGCCAACTAACTGCTGTAATTGATGCAGCTTAACCTTAGGTCCACTTATACACATTTGCAGGGATGTCCTGAACTTTGACACTTTGTCAGCTGGTAAACGAAAACAACCTTCTGCGGAGTCTAACTCGATCCCCAGAAACTCGAGGCAAGTGGAAGGCCCCACAGTCTTACCTGGTGCCAATGGCACGCCAAACTGATTCATCAAGACACAAAACTGTGCCAAAGCCTGCCCACATTCCGGGTCCCCGGCTGCCCCCAGGAACAAAAAATCATCAAGGTAATGCATCACATTTTGGAAACCCGTCTTCCTTGTGAAGACCCATTGTAGAAAACTACAGAATTTTTCGAAATAGGCACAAGATATAGAGCACCCCATCGGCATACACCTATCCATGTAATAATGACCCTGAAACATGAAACCTAAGAGACGCTGATCGTCTGGATGTACCGGGAGCAACCGGAACGCTGACTCGATATCAGATTTTGCCATCAGCGCCCCGGGCCCCAGGCGATTCAAAATGGCTACGGCCTCATCGAAGGATGCGTACCGCACCGAACACACTTCCGGGTCTATCGCTTCGTTTACGGAAAGACCACGTGGGGCTGATAAATTATGTATCAGCCGAAACTCACCCGGGTCCTTCTTTGGGACCACACCTAAAGGGGAACAAACAAAATTAGGAACCGGTGGTACACTAAACGGACCGGCGACTCGACCTCGAGTAACCTCCTTCCTGATCTTATCCTGTACCACAGTCGTATGCTGAAAGACCGATAGCTGATTTTTACATTTCGTTGCACCTTGAAAGTCCCCCACTGGGATGCGGAAACCATAAGAAAATCCGTTCCGCAACACCCCAGCAGAAGTACGATCCGGGTATTCACTGAGCCAAGGAATCATTGCCAAGGTATCAATCGGGGTAGGTAAAGGCGCCCCTCGGACTATGTTAGACCTGTTTGGCGCCTCCTCTACCCCCGTTATCACCCGTTTTGGCTCTGCACGTGGACTCAGGATGGGATGATTGCCCACACCCACTACATTCGTGTCTAAATTTGCACGATCCCTGGGGCCTAGTACATTTACCCCTGTTGAAGTTCCAACAAACCCCCCTTTTTCCTGTGTTACCGGCAGGCTTCGAGTAATTGTCGGTACCCGCACCTGACCGAAAGGGCGTCCCCGCATACTGGCGGGAAGATTCGCCAACGATACTCCCCACTAATGGCAATTTTAACATACCGGTCTCCTTCATTTTGGACCATGACACAGAATCATAACAATCCCATGTTAAGTTTTTATCATGTTCTTTAGCTTTTCTAAACAGGTTATCATAGCAGAACCAATGATTACCCTCGTGTGATACCGAGTACCCCATGATTCGTGACTGATAAATCGGCAATTCGGGTAACAGATCGGGCCTTCGCTCCCCCAAGATCGATGTAAAAACCCCCCACGCTTGGCCCCAATTGCCAATGTTTTCATTTACCTTAAAGGCGGCCATTTTTGCGCGCCAAACACTCGGATGCATGAGCTCCTTCTGGCCCTTGACATGCTCCATCTCATAGTGATCAGTAAGCAACGAGAAGATGTTTACGTACTCCCCTGCCCATATCTTCTCCTTAATAGCCAAAGGAACATGCTGACCCAATTTTTCCCTACGAGAGGGTGCCGACTCATCCCTCGCAATCGGCAATGGCCGCTTACCTGCACCGGACGTTGTCTCTGCTACTGAACCCGTCCCCTGTGGCTTCTCTACTGCTGCAGCCGGCGTGGACACCTTCGCTGCTTCCCGTGACTCACGCAGTTGCTTCATTAGGTCCTGCGCGTCGACAGCCGTGGCGCCCTCGCTACCTTTTCCCAACCACGCTGCCAATTGTGCTGCCAGCTCGGGCGGCATATCTTCCCCGGACACGGGGGTGACCACAACGGGAATCGGATTCCCTTCCTCCGGCACGGGAGTTGGTGCCTCGAGCTGGGCACTGGGACCCGGGATGTCTTCTCCCGCTGCTCCCCTCCTGGGCCTCTTGTTTTTCCCTCCCGGGGCTGCTCCCGCCAAAGGACGTTTCGGTCCCCCTTCCTCGTTCTTATCCATTCGCCTCTTTAGTTCGGTCATCTCCTTCATGAGAACGCGCAGCATCTGTTCAGTAGTCATGCGCTTTCCCGCCTTCTTCGGCATTCTCCAACAGAGTATCTGTAAAACAAACAAGAACGATTACAACGCTCAAAATTGGCTCTTCGTTCCGTCTCGAGCTCACGTGCAGCGAGGAGGTGCAGCTTCAGAGCACAGGAACAAGAGGATGCCTTCGGATCTTGCTTCTCCTTTTATCCGTCTTCAGGGCGGGCGTAAACCCGCCCCTGCCTGCCCCTAGGGCGTGGCCAGCCGCGTCAGTGTCTAGGCCAACCCACTCTAGGGCGGGAAAAGGCGCGCCCCGGCTACGCCGCTTCGGGCATACCAGCCGAGACTCGCCTCCCGCCCAAGATGGCTTCCCGGGGGGATCGTGGTACTCTGCCATACGTTCGGGGGGACCGAGTGGTCGCCCCTTTCCATGAGTCTAACTGTTAGTCAGTCCTTGACCACTTCAGATACCAAGGGATGGTGGGCCCTCATACAAGGGTCATGTAGATATATCGATTCTATCAGCAGTGGCGGCTGGTGATGTTTGAAAGTGGTGAGCGTAAACATTGGGCATGACTTTTATATAGTGAGCGATGTGAACAAGTTCAATGGATAAAGCTGAGGTACAGGGGGAATCTCTCTCCCAAAAAAGAAATGAAAAAAAGATTGGCAAAGGTTGCATTTTAGAGCAAATGAATGTAGAGATAAAGTAAAGCTTATAAAGCAGTGGAAACGTATAGTCTTAAAATAATGAACACATTAAAAACTGCCCCATGTCGTCCTGTATTAGTATGTTCAACAGTTACTGTTGTGTAAATTGTTCAGCATGACAACTTTAGCCCTTTTAAATGTATGTTTGCCAGTGTCTTGCTCTGCAGGCGGTATTACTTTGGAAAAATATGCTCTAACCAGACTTCGAGAAGCACCCACAGCTGCTGGCTGTAGCCATTCATATAGAAATATGTGCAGGAAGGTCTTTAAGTGGGATGAAAATAGTGGCGGCTCTCTATAAAGGAACATGTCAAACACATTTTTGTGATTCCCATAGAGCGCCACCTGACAGTTTTTGGGTTTCTCTCTGAGAAGCAATTGTACCCAGATCAATGACACAACAACCTGAAGCCTGTCCGCACGATTGGCTTTGTCAATGGGTGTTAGCTGTTTAAGATAAATGTTTCACAACAATTTGTTATAACTTATTAACATTGGAAATATTTCAATTCTAAAACTGTGAGTCTGTGAATTAAATAGCATTAATGCCTGTGAATGGAGTGGTACACAGTCAAAATATCGAGTAGGAAATATCGACCTACCATAATATCGAGTCTGAAATATCGAAGGAGCATAATATCGAAGGCAAGAATATCGTAGGACAGAATATCGACCCAAGGTAAGTAATATTGAAATAACTAATATCGATGTAAGTAATATCGAAGTTAGTAATATCGATAGCATATATATCGATGTTACTAATTTCGATGACACTAATATCGATATTTGTATTATTTTATAGTTTTTTATTATGTATGTGTTATATGTTTAATTTAAGTATATAATATAATTACTATTATATGTGTATAAATTTTATATAATAATAAATAAATTTATAAGTAAATTTTATGTTTTAGTACCGGAGCGGGTTGTGGGTTTATAGGAGAATAGGGTGGGAAGTAATTTAATTATGGTAAACTGATTATTAATTAGTAGGATGTATTAATAAATTATAATTAATTAGTAATTATTTGAAAATAATAGGAAAATAATTTTAATTAATTTATTAATTGATATATATGTTCTGTAGCGGGTTGTGGGTGTATAGGGGAATAGGGTGGGAAGTAATTTGATTATGGTAAGTTGATTAATAATTAGTAGGATTAATTAATTAATTAAAATTATTTGCTAATTAATATTGATTAATTGGGAAAAAAATTAATTGATTAATTGATATATATTTTCTGTAGCGGGATGTGGGTTTATAGGGGAAGAGGGTGGGGAGTAATTTAATAATAATTAATTAATTAATATATGTTTTTAATTATTTATAATTAATTAATTGGCAAATAATTAATATTAATTAGTTAATTAATTAATATAATTTTGTACATATTTTAAATTAGTAATTAATAGGTAATTAAATAATATTAATTAGTTAATTACATTAATTAGAGTAATTTATTTATATATATAATTTTTAGTTACTGTTAATTAATTTGGGAAAAATGATATTAATTATTAAATTATATTAATTACAGCTAATGTGCTAATATATTTACTTTATTGTTATTGTTAATTAATAATTAATTGCTAATTAAATAATATTAATTAAGTTTGGGTAAAGGAGTATTTTTAGGGTTCAGGGTCAGTTTTGGGTTTTTGGGTAAAGGGGTATTTTTAGTGTTCAGGGTCAGTTTTGGGTTTTTGGGTAAAGGGGTTTTTTTAGGGTTCAGGGTCAGTTTTCAGTTCTTGGGTAAAGGGGTATTTTTAGAGTTCAGGGTCAGTTTTCAGTTTTTGGGTAAAGGGGTTTTTTTTAGGGTTCAGGGTCAGTTTTCAGTTCTTGGGTAAAGGGGTATTTTTAGGGTTCAGGGTCAGTTTTCAGTTTTTGGGTAAAGGGGTATTTTTAGGGTATAGGGTCAGTTTTCAGTTTTTGGGTAAAGGGGTATTTTTAGAGTTCAGGGTCAGTTTTCTGCTTTTGGGTAAAGGGGTATTTTTAGGGTTCAGGGTCAGTTTTCAGTTCTTGGGTAAAGGGGTATTTTTTGGGTTCGGGGTCAGTTTTCAGTTTTTGGGTAAAGGGGTATTTTTAGGGTTCAGGGTCAGTTTTCAGTTTTTGGGTAAAGGGGTATTTTTTGGGTTCAGGGTCAGTTTTCAGTTTTTGGGTAAAGGGGTATTTTTAGGGTTCAGGGTCAGTTTTCAGTTCTTGGGTAAAGGGGTGTTTTTTGGGTTCAGGGTCAGTTTTCCCTACTGTTGCACTCTCTGGAGTGGGAATAGTAATTTTATCCCTACGCTATCAAACGCTTTCCCTACTGTTGCACTCTCTGGAGTAGGAATAGTAATTTTTACCCTTACGCTATCCAACGTTTTATATAATTAATTGTTAAAATATCAAATGTTTATTTTATTTTTTATATTACTTACATTTTATTTATGTTATTGTTTTATGTTTGTAAATGTATTAGTAAATTAGAATATATTTCATTAATTTATAAAATAGTAAAATAATTATTAATACTTATTGTTCAGTACATATATATTATATATTTACTGTATAGATTTAATTAATGTATTATTAATATATATGTATTATTTATTAATTGTAAACATTATTAGATACTTTTAAATATGTATATTTTATTTATTAGTGTTATATACTTAATTTTACATTTATATATTAAAAGAAAAAAAATCGATATTTTTTACATCTATATTATTTTTTCGATATTTTTGTACTTACCATGTTGTAGATAGGATGTCGATATTTTTGCCCTCGATATTGTTGACTCGATATTCTTGTAGGTCGATATTTATGAGGTCGAAATTCTGTCAGTGATCCGAATGGAGTTTTGGCCTTCTGTTATGTGTGCTTTATGTTAGATATGCGTCCTCTTTTTGCTGCATATGTTGTCCATCTCCACGTCTTCAAACACCTCTCTTTCCTCTTCAGCATCCTCTTTTCAATCTTCCTCGAATGCACTTCCTCACATCCTGGTCAGTTCACAACCTCCAAACACGTACTACACTCCCTCAAACTTAAGCACTTTAATTTCTCTTACTTTTGCGTTGCAAATATTTTGATATCTGTGTATCCCCTTTAAACACATATCGATTGATTTTCAGTTGCAAATGGAATACATAAACAAACACAGCTCTGAGTGCTATTCATAGAGGCCAACCCACCGACAGGCACTTTTTTTTGCTTCAGCCTTAGCGCCTGAGCGCTTGATCAAAGCCCCTTATAAATACCTCGCAAGGCTCAAGCCTCAAAATATGCACAGAAAAAGTACAGATGAATGCATTCTCTTAACGTTTTTAACATTCATTGTTTGCAAGTGAATCCATGTTTTTGGCATCAGGGTTAACTTAGGAACATGAAGACACGGACAGTTTTAGTGTCCACATCAGAGAACTGTCCACTGTGAGCACGTATTTCCCGCCTTGCTTGACTCGGATATTTGGACTAACTTCGTAAGGGAACAAGAACGAACCCTGCTCGTTATTTGGATCCATTTTGTGGGAGAACAAATACAGCAGCTCCACTTCTAACAGACCCAGCAATCTGCAGCGAGGGCCTAGGGTGTCACAGCAGGGGAGGTTATCATGATGAGGAGTCTCAGCACAATATTTGTTACTCATTAGCTTGCAAACACTGACCATTACCGAGAACAAGGCACCAGATCATGCCTGCTTTTGAATGACGGACATTCGAAATAACGCAGGGATGAAGTCTCTGACGCCCGAAACCATGATGCCGATTGCATCACTGGCCTACAGAGTGAATCAGCCGCGGTCCGTGCAGGTAACAGCAGTGGTGCGGTGGGGCGCTGGGGTCGCATGGGGGGTGATTTCGAGGGACGACGCCAAGGGAAAATTATTTATTTATGTATTTATTCTTCTGCATCGTCCCTCGAAATTCACCCCCAAGCGGCCCCACCGCCACCGACAAGCTTCCCTCAAACTGCTTCAAGAAACAGTGGACAACTCTGCGTACATAATTCGATCCCATCCACGTCAGCAGAATCAATATAATTTAGTAAGCGTGATGAGTGCAGAAGTACTGCCAGATTGTTAGCTTTTTACACATTCTGAAATGACACCAATGTGAGCAACAGTCGGGTCCTCACAGGAGCACCCATGAGGAAGGGACATGAAAAGGGTGCTCCCTGGCTTTGCGCGAGTACACACCAACACATCTGTACCACAGGTTATAACACTGCCACGCATACGCCTGGATGAAGCAGACGGCAGTGCTGGAAACATGGCATTGTTGGCAGAAAACTAAACCTCTTTAAGCTCATGCGAAGAACATAAATTCCCACATTTTACCATGTGAGAAAAACAAAAGATATTTTAAACCTGAGCATGCAGATTTGATGCAGTGTGAAGAACCGGCACATTTAGTGTTAAGACAGAGATCAAGAAAAAGGTTACTAATTCCAAAATTGGTTTTCCAGTCTGTGAATCAGGAAAGCAGTCCCAAAGCTCTGGTATTTCCTGGCATTCACACATGCGTGTGTGGAGATCCACACATGTGTGTCTGAGGCCGGACATGTTTTACAGGTGTGCTGCTGACCTGGTGAGGTGGTACCAACATACGAACAGAACACAAACTGGGGCAAGGCTGAGACATTTCAAATGTCTAGTCAGAAGATGTAAATGCTTGGGGCCTCATTTATGAGAAATGACGCATCGCTGCGTGAAAGCAGCGATGCGTCACTTAGTGCGCACTCCTTGCGACATTCCTGATGCGTCATATTTAATATATGACGCATCATGTCGCAAGGAGTTGCAGATACGTCAGTATTTCTGACGTATCTGTAAGCGCAAAAGTGACGCATTGCTAGAGTGTGTCACAAAAGTGACGCAACTCCAGCAAAGTGTCCTTTCACATGGGGCAAGCCCCATGTGAAAGGGCCTGCGGCAGTCTTACGCTGAGATTTTGAAGCAAGGGCGTCCTAAAAGTAACGCAGTGAAATCTTATAGATTTCACTGCGTCGCTTCTACGACCCTTCCTTGCGTCAATACGCCCCCCCTTGCATACATTATACCTGGATCAGGTATAATGTGGCGCAGGGGTTTACAAAGTGAAGCATCTACCTAGATGCGTCACTTTGTAAACATGGCGCAACAAGGCGCATTTTTTACGCCACTGGTGCGTCACAAAAAGTGACGCACCGGCGGCGGAAAAGTGACGCACAGCCTCATAAACGAGGCCCTTAGTTCGGTATAGAATCACAGAGGGGAAAGGCTCACACTTTGGCCGACCAACGCCGTGCTCCCACCCTTATAAACACACCACGCCCCCCCCCCCCTATAACCCCGTCTTCAGAGGCTCAACATATGGGCCAATTGCACGATCCTAGCTTTAGGCCAGCTGCATGTTTCATGCCATGCAGAAAGTCATGTGGAATAAAAAGGAGCAGGCGTGGCACGCGCTGCGGCCCCTGGCAATGCATGAATACACTCCTCAAAGATATTAGCAAAACTCCTTGGGCAACCCTGATTTGGCGCATACATATTGATGGCCTCGCGCCTTTGATCCAGCGGGCGCCCCGCGACTGCTACAAATCTGCCTTGCAGATCCGGGAGGAGATCAAACATATTGGAAAGCATGTTTTTATTTATAAGAATAAAGCCGCCCTTTTTTTCCCTAATTAAAGGCCGATAAAAATGCATGCGGCCCCATCCTGCACCTCAGAGGCTTAGACGCGAGTGCCGAAGCCGCCCCTGTCCCCTTGGAAGGATGGATTAGCCAGGCAACTACAAGAGGTACCAGAAATACCCTCCTGTGATTGGAGGGCTGAGCCCCTCGGCGGGAGATTCCATTATCCTTCCTTCCCTCTGCTCCAGGGATACCCATCACAAGCGCTTTTTAGCATTCATTTTGGAAAGTCTCAGCTTTTGGGACTTTTTCATTTGAAAATGTTTATTGTAATGTTTCACCAAAACACAGGCATTAAACTATCAATGTGTTGTTCCAAAAAATGTAGGATTAGTCTCGCATGTTTCATATGGCATCACGCATATTGGAAAATAGAGGTGGAAAAGAAATCTATTGAATAGCATGTGATCTCGCTGCCAATGCAATCACCTTTAATAGAACAGAGATCAAACAAAGGACTAAATTAATTATTGAAGGAAAAAAATCAAACATAAGACACCCCCCGCCTTCAAAGTTGGAAAATTAAATTCATTTTGATGTAAACCAGTCATATCAAGTAGGAGTGTGAATATATTATATTGATTTTATTTATTAAAATGTGTTTTTGAGTGACTCAAAGATTATTTTTGTAATTTGTTTTTGTGTGTATGGCTTTATACATCAAGATATGCGCATTACTATTTATTATTTATGGGGGAGAGGAGTCGGCCTAACGGCTAGCGCGGTCGACCTGGAAACTGGGTTCGAGTCTCGGCAATGACGCTCACCATCCTGTGATTCTGGGCAATCCCTTAATCTCCCCGTGCCTAACAAACATGAATGTGTCCACATGTAATGCAACTGGTGCTATGTAAAGCGCTCTGATACCCGATTCGGGTCAAGTTCGCGCTATATAAAATTCTGTAAAATAAAAAATAAAATCAATATTTTCTCTGCAATTTAGTGCATTAGAGAACTTGTCAGTCTAAAAACAGAGAATTATGGATGGGTCCCAGGGGTGTTTTTTCACCGAAGTGTTCTGAGTGACAGCGCGAGCGAAGTTTGAGTTGGCTAAGATGGCTTCTGAACACTAAGGTGAAAAACACCCACATTATTCAAAAATACCTATCTTAACTGTTCTATTATGTATGGTCCCTTCACTTTATCTACCTCTGCTGACAACAACTGTTTAGGAGTAAAGGAATCATGGGAAAACCACACACAACATCGCCTGACCTGCTTAAGCCACCGGTTACGGGTCCTTCCATTCACCTCTTCCACCCCCTGGCCATCCCTCACTGCCCCCCCCCCCCTACACACCACCCTCAGCACTGCCAATCCATCGCCTCCCAAATTAAAAAAGAATAACTTTTATTCTACCTCCAAAAATCATTACAACATCCACTACTCCCCTGCTCAATTATTTTGCAGAAAGGTGACCTGCTGCCCACCCCAGCCACCCTCGTTTCAATTCTTTCCCTATTCAGTATATAAAATACAAAAAAGCCCTTCCCTCCATCCACCCTGCTGCAACACTGTTGGCCCTTATCAGAGTCTGAACCTCTGTGAGTGTCATACATAACAAACACATACAGAATTATAACATTAATATGATAGATCTAGTTTAGCAACATACTAAAAGGCACAGCCTACCGCATAGAGTTAGTGTTGAAAAAGTCTACCGTAGCCAGGTTTGGAGAGTTGCTGTGCCGTACAAGAGTAAAGTTATGGCTCAGGGCATGGACATGTGTCAGTTTGTTTTGGGGAAGTACTAGGGGATGCTGGGAACATATTTCAGTGATTCAGGCACTTTCTCCAGGTGCCTTGTGTGACATACAGGCTAATGGTTAAAATTTTGACAGAATAATTTAGTACTGTTAGATTGGGTAAGAGTAACATCGTTACTAATATGAAACAGCAATATTGCTACAGAAAGCCTGATATTATTGCTGGGCCTAGCCCTCTCTGCGGGGTCACCTCCAAACATATTGCCTTCAACCCTCCTGCTTTGCTTAATTCGCTTTTGTTGGCTTTAGGACTCTGCACACTTTACCGCTGCTAACCAGTGCTAAAGTGCTTCTGATCTCTCTTCTAAACATGGTAAAATTGGCTTTCACTCAATTGACCTTTTTAATTGCTTGTAAGTCCCCAGTAAATTAGTGCCACAGGTGCACAACGCCTGTAAATTAAATGCTTCTAGTGGTTCTGCAGCACTTATTTTGCCGCCCACTTAAGTGGCCCCTGAAATATGTCTCAGGCCTGCAATTGCAGGCTGTGTGTGCAGTTTTAAACTGCCATTTTGACCTGGTACAATAAACCTTTTGTCAGGCATAAACCTTCCCTTTTAACACATATATATCACCCCTAGGGTAAGCACTAAGCATCCCATGGGGCAGGTAGTGCTGTATTTAAAAAGAGGGACACATACTTTTAAGTTTTACATGGTCTGGTAGTGAAAAACTCTCAAATTAGTTTTTCACTATTGCAAGGATTACCTCTCCAATAGGATAACATTGGGTTACCGAATTACAAGTAATATGTGATAGCTTTTGTTTGGGAGTAGGTAGGAATGTCAAGGTTGGTGTCTGAGGAATAGTAATTTAAAAACCTCTTTAATGCAAGAGTCTTATTTTAAGTTACAATTCTGAAAATGGCACTTATAGAAAGTTGGCATTTCTTGCACTAACCTTTGGGTGCCTGCAGCCTGTTCCTGGGTCACATGACTAGCTGTAGTTGGCAGTTGGCCTTTATGTATTCCTCCCAGACAGGCATACAATAGATGGTTTGGGTGTTGCCCATCCTGACTTGATGAAGGGGGTGTTGCTGTCACCTGTCACATTTGAACTACAAAGTCACTTCCTCAGCTCACACAAAGGACTTTCCTCTACCTTATTGTCCCCGCAGGCAGACTAGAACCAGGACAGGGAGGCAGGAAATTCCAGACACCTCTGTTGGGGGAAGACTTCAAAAGGTTCTTCCATTTCAAAGGGGGCACCAGGTTTAAAAAGGGGACCCTCTGACACATGTTGTAGTACACTCCTGGACCTATGGATACTACAGACGGACAAAGGACTATCCTGCTGCTTAAGGCCTGCGTTGCTGTCTGAGAAGGAAACTGTACTTGCACACTTCATCCCAGGCTAAAGTAACTCCAAGGGACAACTGACTGGCCTCTTGTTATGAGCTACAGGAGCACAGCATGCTCCAGAGGCCTCCCTGAATCTGCGCGGCTGATCTGCTGCACTGGACATGTCTGGACCTGCAACTGTACCTGCATTGGGACCTGCCTGAGCCCTGCTGGCCTCAGCTGGAGTGAGTCCTGGATCCCCATGAAGTTCCCCTCAGGTCTTGAAGGCTTGTAGTGTCATCAGTTAAACTCCTCCTAAAAGAATGGAGACATTCTGAAGTTTTAGGCTCTTTGTGGCTGCAAGGAGGTCAGTTTGCTTCAAGGTCTTGCCACCCACAGTGACCGCCTATACAAGGCTCCGGTGAACCTGGCACATTGTGCTACAACAAGACTGTCAATGCAAGATCTGTACTTTATGCTAAAATATCAACAGGCCACGGTGACAGCAACACAAAGCTCAAGATGCGACCATCTGGGACACTCAACAGGACCTTCTTCCTACAGCGATGCTTCGAGCTACAATGAAAGCCATCCGTGACACTCTCCCTGCTGGTAGCAGTTTCCTCCACCACAAACGGAACTCTCCGCAATAGACTTTAGAAGGTACCTTTTTCAGTGGGACTAACATGCTCCCTGTATCCGGCCTGTATCCGGCCCACACTCCATCTCCTTCAGCCTCAACTTGTGACTTTCACCTAGTCTCTCATGACCAGATAATCGCGAGTGGCACTTATGCTTTTGGGAGGTATTCTTACCCTAAATCTTTGAAATTGCATATCTCCTGTTCTTCTGATTGGATTTTTGCATTTAGTATCAAAACATTTAACCTTTTTTTCTTAATCTGTGTGGGATTTTTCTTGTGCTGTGTTTTTACTTATTTACTGTTTGTGTGCTGCATATATACTTTGTACATTGCCTTTAAGTTAAGTTTGACTGCTTTGGATCAAGCTACCGGAGGGGTAAGCACAGGTTAATTAAGTGACTTTTTGTGGTTCACCCTGACAAGAATTGTGCTATTGCTTGAGTAGGGTTTCACCTCCCTAGCAAACAACCCAATTTCTCATAATTATTGTTAAGTGTGAGCGAGTTGAGCTAAGAATGCATGTTCTATGTTGGTCTTTATTTTAGTAGAGAAAGAGAGTTAAATTGCATGCAAATATTGTAGAGTATGACATTCACCACTGACGTTGCTCTGCTGTAATAAGACAAAAGAGAGAGAGAAGGAAGTACAAAAAAGGGCCAGGGATTTGCTACAGAGAGGATTGCTATGTTTTTAAGGCCATACATGAGGCCAAGAGGTTGGCAATGTTAGAATCATTGGCAGAAAAATTGTTCTAAAATGGTGATGCATTAACAAGGAAAAGGATGTAGTCTTCTGGGATATCTTGCTTAACTTGATCCCCTGACAACCTGACATGCAGGTTTTATCTTGGCATAAGCACTCAGTTCTGTTCAAAATCTTTATTCAACTATTAAAAAACAGCCATAAAAGCACAGACAATATGATACATAAAAATTGGCGCATATTAAAAAAATACAGGCATTGGTGTCATCCATTACTAGTTTATAACACAAAGCTTCCCCTTGCGGAATTCATTTTAAAATAAACAGGGCAGTGCTATAACATGTAAAAGGATCTTCTAGGCTTACAAGGAATTTCATAGCCAATTTTTGGGACCTGATTCCACGGTTAACAAACAGGGGCTTCAAATAAAAATTCCTAAAATTACAATAAAATTTGCAGAACAATATAAAGTGCAGCCTGCTTTTTTCTTTACTCTTTATCACAAGGGCAGGGCACCTTATCTGAAGGACTTATCTTAATTTTTGAGAAAGCGACACAATAATGTACAATGCCATATCTAAATCTCAATAAAACAAACCGATTCTGCGGATGAGTCACATGCAACAGGTAACCATTAATTCCCTCTTCTAACATATATGTTTTGTATAAAATCACAGTTGGTTTACTTAGTTTCATTTTTGCTCTATGGCTTTGTCTAAATGACAAAAAGGAGGCCTTAAGTTCTTTCCTTTTAATAGTTAGTATATTAAATAAATTCCCCAGTCTAGTGTTACTATAGGACAACCAGGGAATTTTCGGGCATTGTCAAGGTTTAAGCAGTCTAAAATAATTGAGCTGGTAAAAGCAGTTTCTTCATTTTTCCAGATTTGGGCCCATATTAATAAGGGTCCTGCCATGAAGATGTCATCTAAAAATTGCAGCCCCACCTCATGATGTGCGATGGTATTCGATACAGAGGACGGTAAAAACAACATGCGTTTTATAAGGCAATTTTCGTCAATTCTTAATGCAGCACTATTTCTGTAGCCTCAAAGTCCTGCCCCATCTATAGAAGTACTTACTCCTTTATTTTTATAGATGGCAACCATCTCCTTAATTGGTTGTTTTCCCAATTTAGCCGCAAATTTAAAAATCCCTTGGTTGGCCCTACTCAATTTAACTTTTGTATTTATGATATGTTGGGACCATGTACCTTTATCTGAAAGCAGTATACCAAGGTAGGAGAAAGAGTTTACTGTACAAATTTGGGTGCCGTCTATTTGAAAGGTTATTCAAGGTTTCTTTTTAGGCCCACATACCATGGTGAACATTTTAGATTTGTTGATTATCATCCATCAATCTTTGGAGGCCTACTGGAGTCCGTTCCAATAACACTGCGTCTTCCCCATTTAATACTGGTATCGGACGACCAGCCACCCTGGGTACATCAACTCGAATTTTCTGCAGGCAAGTATCAACCTTGTTAATAAAAAGGGAGAATAAAATTGGGGCTAGCACGGATATTTGTCGTATACCTGACCCACTTAAAATTTAGGGGTACATTCTGCCTGAGGGCCAAAACGAACCGCGCTGGTTAGTTTTTTGTATATGCGTGACAGAAAGTTAACAATTGCCCAAGGTGCTCCCAGGTCGATCAGGGTTTGCCATAGTAAGTGGTGGGCCAATAAATAGAAGGCACTACTCAAATCGGTAAAGCATAGATAAATGGAACCCATCTTTCCCTTAGTGTATTTGCCGATGAGTAGCTCCAGATTAAGGCATTTTTCAACTGTCCCCAGACATTTCCGGAACCCGTACTGCACAGGCGTTAGGATGCAATGCTCTTCAACCCATTCCTCCAACCTTTTAAGTAGAACCCTACTCATGACTTTTAAAGAAGTATCCAGGAGGGAAATCGGGCGATAATTTTTTGGGTCAGTTTTGTCCCCCTTTTTAAACATTGGGACATTAATAGACTCACCCCATGTTTGTGGTGTTGTTTCTTTTGCAGCTGAGTTGAACACTCTAGTTAAAATGGGTCCCCATAATTCCAAGTCAGATATTTATAGACGTCTACTGGAACTCCATCGGGACCTGTGGCCCGCCCCCCAGCACTCTCTTGAATTGCCAGTACATCCTCTGCACATGTGATATCTAAGATGCAAATCCTCTCTACGTGAATGTCCCTATCTAAACCTCCCACTATCTCCTCGGCGTTGTTAAAGATTCCAGAGAAGTGGGCCACCCATTTTTCTGCCGGGATAAATGAACCAACCTCTGGTACATCATAATGTTTTTTTTAAAAGGGGCATTTACATTGTCCCAAAAGAGTTTGCTGTTCTTTGTTTCAGTTGAGGTTATCAGGTTATCCCATGCTTCTTTTGTAGTACCTGTTTCCTATTTATTAGAGCTATTTTATATTCTTGTCTTAGGGATTTGATCACCAATGCATCTCGCAGTGTTTTGGATAGCGCATATTTGAGCAGGGCCGGCTTTAGCACTGGTGGCGCCCTGTGCCACAATGTTTGTTGGCGCTCCCCCCCCAATAACCACCTCCGCCACAGATTCCCTCACTAGCACCCTTTGACAGTGCCCCTCAAGTCTCCATAACCACTGTCTCTTAGAGTTTTAAAGCGCCACCCATACCACTTTCAGATGTTAGAACACTTTACTTCACACATGCATTGCACAGAGACAATCATGCATGTGTAAATCAATGTAAAGGACATTTTACATAAGACAGAGGCCTACAACGACTAGGAGTCACATTTCATCCATATTGGTAGGCAGTATAGTTTAAAAGTCCATGGACTGGAAAAGCTCAAATTCAGAATTTTAAAATGTAACACCATTGTTAGGGGTTTTCTTTAATAATAGGAATTGATTTCTACCCAAATGAACCCCTTTTGCAATATTAGGAAAATGAAAAACTGGGAAAAAAATATAAAGCTCTAATATGTTCCTTGCCGTTTGCATGCAGCTCTTTTATGGCAGTTAATAGCTCAGTACTCTATATCAGGATTTAACTTATAAACTGAAAATAACAAAAGGATCTCTGACAAAACCAGTAACCCATTGACCTATTTATATTATATGCACTATGTGATGTGAATAAGACCCGGTCTATGCAATAGGCATATTAACCCTCTGCGCTATGGTGAGTCAAAACGTTCACTAGACAAAAGTCCGGTCTCTCTCCAGAAGGAACATTAATCACCTGAGTTGTAATTTTTATTGATGCTTGAAAATTACTGGGAAATTGTACTTGGCATCAGGTGCTTTTAAAACGATGAACATGGCATCCCCACACCAAGTCAGCACCTGGTGCGGTTGCACTGATCGCACCGCCCTAGAGTATTTGAGCACCTGGAGTGCTTTGGTACAGGTAATGTCAAACCATCCCTTCTTGTTTTGAGCTGCGTTACTGGGCTGCCTAGTTAAAAGTCCTTTAATATACATGGTGATGCAGTTCAAATTACTTATTAATACAGTTTGGGAAATATCGTGCTGAAGACAATAGGCGTTTTTCGCCCTGGTTATGTGTAATTATTTGCTTTAGTGTTCTACTTGGGTCAACACCCGTCCACTTAATTCTAGTTCCATTATTCCTAAATGGAGTAAAATAGTCCGCTATGGAAAAAGCTTCACCTTTTGTGCCCCAAAAGAATAAAGGTAAAGCCAGTAGATTGTGGTCACTCAGAATGGAGGGGACGATGATGGGGTTTCCACACCTTAATATATCCGAGGTGGATACTAATACGTGTTCAATAGCCGAGTACATATTTCTCCCTAAAAAGTTAGGAATACAACCCCATCTTGGCCGCAGCCTCCCCTAAGTAGGAGGAGATCGTATTTGGATACCATCTGATTTAAGGCTTTCCCATACTCACTATGGCAAAAGTGGTCAACTTCGTTCCTGTCACCACGAATATGGCAGCTTGCTTGGGGGTTTGAGGCATTACATGCCTGTATATTAAAATCTCCTGTCCAGAGTAGGAAATATTCTGTAATAATTGTTGCTAAAAAAGTTTCTAGTTGCCAACCAAGGGCCGATACCAAATTAATATGTTTAGAATCAAAAATATTATTGTAAATATGTACTAAAATAAGGTCTTTCCCTCCCTTCTTGCTTAGCCATAAGATCTGAGCATGAAGTTCCACTTATACAACTTTTTTAACCATTAAAGGTATTTTGTTGGAAATAAGTATCTGCAAGCCCCCCTTTGTTCGACCTGATTTTGAGCCAGTTGCTGGAAGGAAATGGGATGAGAAACTGTCAATATGTACAGAATTTACGCACCAGGTTTCCTGGAAAAATACAATATGATAACAGGAAATAAAGTTAACTCAGTCGATGTTCTTGGCCTAATTTTCAACTCATTCATATTTCAGGTTGCTAGAACAATCCCTTCCCAATCATGTTGACCAGATAACCCTTTGCATATCTCTCTATTTCCAGGTTGATCCCTTTCTGTCAAGTCAAGTCAAGTCAGAGGCATTTGTAACGCGCACATATCACATCCAAAGAGTCTCATGGTGCTTGCAGACGGCTCTGATGACAGGGGACAGCTTAGTTTGCAAAAAGCCATGTCTTCAGCTTCTTAAGAAAGCAGCTGTGTTCTGAAGTAGTGCGCAGGTTCAGGGGCATTTTTTTTCCAGAAGGAGGGGGCAAGAAAGGAAAAGGTTCGACCCCCATTTCTGGAGGTTTATATTCTCAAAGGAGTGAGGAGTGACACAGTGCTAGATCTAAGTTGCCTTATGGGTGTGTACCATGTAAGCTTATGGGACCAATATTTTGGGCCGTTGCCGTACATGTAAATGTAATGTAAATGTAATGTTCACTTGTAAAGCGCACTGTTTCCTGTCGGCGTCCTGGCGCTGTATACCGCTGGGGAACCCGTCCTGGCTTTCCCTGTGGGATGGTCTCTACTGGGAATCCCCGAGGTGGAGCCAGGTATCCCCGTCATTGATGGGGCCGTTGTGGAGATTAGGCAAGCTGATGCCCAGAGTTGCCGAGTGGGACCCCTGGTTCAGAGTAGGCACTGAGGTGAGAATTATCGAGTCCGCTGACCCTGGTCCACGACCCTGCCGCGTCAGGAATTGAACCCTGGTCCCGGGCCGACTTCTGCTTCTGGGTCTGCCACCTCTAACCAGTGAGCCACACCACTCCACCAGACATAGCGTTTTAAACATAACTCGCTTTTTAACCGGAAGCCAATGGAGGCTTCTGAGGCATGGGGCAGACGGAGATCTCTGGGGGAGGTTTAAAACCAACTGTGCTGCAGTGTTCTGAAGAACCTGTAGTCTTTTCAGGTGGTGCTCATTTATCGCTAGTAGGAGCGAATTCCCGTAGTCTAACCTGTTTATAATTAGACCCTGCACTAAGGGTTTTTGTGCCTCTGCTGGAATCCACTTGAAGACTTTGCGCAGACTGCGCATGAGTCAGAAACAGGTTCCTACAATGTGATTTGTTTGGGTTTTCATGGATAACTTATTATCCATGTAGAAACCCAGGTTCGTACTGATTCCTTGGGGGTAGGACACTCGCCAAGCTGTACTGGCCACCAATCATGAGCCCAGTGTTCAGCGGCTTTGCCAAAGAGCATAATCTCAGTTTTAGTGCCGTTGAGCTGCAGGTGATTAATGCCCATCCAATTCTTGACCTCGATCATGCAGTTTTTGAAGCGAAGTTTAGTCTCATTGAGAGCAGGGCCTAAAGTGACTAGAATTTGGGTATCGTCGGCGTAGGATAAGACCTCAAAACTGAACGCTCTAATCACTCTGGCCAAGGGTGTCATGTAGACATTAAAAAGCGTACGGTTCAAAATGGAGCCCTGCGGAACACCCATCTTGACCAGCCGTGTGTTTGCTATGTTCTTGCCGATTTGGACAGCAGTTGTCCGATCGGATAGATAGCTGGTGTACCATTTTAGGGCTTTCCCTCTGACACCAATCTCCCACAGCCGTTGGATGAGAATGCGTTGGGAGATGGTGTCGAAGGCCGCTGACAAATCAAGCAGGACAAGGATCGTTGATTGATTTTTATCTAGGGCCACCCTGATATTGTCCGCAACCTCAACCAGTGCTGTCTCCGTGCTATGAGTGGCGCGGAAACCCGACTGGGAAGGATCTAGAAGCCCCTGATTCTTAATATGGCTCACCAGCTGTCCATTGCCAAAAGATTCCAGTATCTTTCCAAAATATGGCAACAAAGAAATCAGTCGGTAATTTAAGAGAACATTAGAGTCGTCTAAGGGTTTCTTCAATATTGGCCTGATTCTAGCTTCCTTCCATATTATGGGAAAGTCTGCCTCCAGAAGAGATTTATTGAGGAGACTGGTTAGGCATTCTACCAAGGCCGGGGCCAGTGTAGAGAACAGTTTTGGAGAAACCTGATCAGTAGGGGAACCAGACTTGATTTTTAATCCAACTGACAAGATCTTGTCCTTATCAATCATTTGGAATTCATCCCAGGTGTGCAATAAGTCACCTGGAGTGGATATCGGTCCATCGGGCTGCATTGGGATTTGACAGGGGGAAAAGGATGCATGTATCGCAGTTATTTTATCCTCAAAGAATCTGGTCCCTCAAATGCCTCTCCTGTATCAGACGCCATATTTTTAACCCCTTTATTGATCTGTTTTGCGAGCGGGACAGCCCCAGTTACCCCTCTAGGGATCTGATGGGAAAGCCAGTGGAGAGATTTTTCCCTAAGGGTGCCACATTGGCTAGAATCATGACAAGAGGCTCTGAGGTCTTAGGAAGGTGCAACAACTGGGACGTCCACGGGTAGCTACGCGCTTTAGAAATCCACTTCAAATTCAAATTCAAACAACTGATAGGGTTTAGCAAGGGCCCCCCTGACAGGCTTTGTTCATTGAAATATGCGAACCTCCCCTTCTGGCCCTGTAATGTTGGTTGAATGTTATTAACTGGGTCGTTTATGGTAGTGACGGGTTGTAGTAAGGGGGTAACATTGCTCTGATGAGGTTAGTTTTGCTGTACCTGGTAGGCCATTTGGCTTTGCGATTCAGTTTGGACGGTAGGTGGCAGACACCTCCAAGAATGATGACAATTTGTGTTCTATTAGAAGGCTCCAACCCTCCGTCTCCTCTCTGGCTAGGTTGATTCCTCTGTGCAGTACCATTACTTAGATATGGCTTAGCCGGAGGCCCAACCTGTTGGCGCTGATAGAAAAGACAATATATTGACTTATGAAAGGGAGTTACTAGGCCCTCAATATGCAACATACGCTCCTCAATCCTATTGCAACTGCACTCATAAACGGTTTAACAATACAGTAATCATTGTCTCAAACCTCTTCCACATATCATCACCCTCAATTAGTGGGAAGGAAGCAGAGTCCTTATTTATAGCATGAGGCACAGTGTCATTTGGGCCAGGATCAGTTGTTTCAGTTACTTCATTCCCACTACATCTTGTGGGTTGCGTTTTTTTCTTCACCGGTTGCTTTACTAGTGCACCACCCCTTCTGCGCTTCACTGGGGGCTTGTTGCTTTTATCAGGCACAACTATTGGCCCCTGGCTTACTATTAGTGCCTTAGAGTTAGTAATAGGCTCATTGGGTGGACGGAATGGGTGCGGGCCCACTGGTGCAACAATTTGTACAGGTGATGCCGATGAAATTGACGGAGTAGAAGGTGAGGCCAATAGTGGTGTTAGTGAGGTAAATGTACCTAGTGAGGAACGCTTTTGCGCAGTTAATGAGTCTAAGGAAAGGCGTTTCTCTGTTAAAGCAATCTCATGCGTCAGTACTGATTCTTCCCTAGTCAAAAAAGAATCTAAAGGTCCTGCCCTACTCCCTACTGTCTGATCGGCGGGGTCTTCCTTTTTGCCATTACTTTTAACTTAATTTTTAAATTGATATACAATATGCAAAAAGGACAGTCAGCATCTAGATTTAACATTTCTACAATTAGTTGTAAATCTCGTGACAGTAAATCTTTGATGAATTATATAGTACAAAATGTCAGAGGATAGGCCCAGTCCAGTCTCTTTCGGGCTCTGACGGGCATGGACAGGCCTGCCCTTGGCCCATGCACGTCCTGGGCCACGGGGGTAGAGGCTGTGCCTTGAACACGCTGGAAGCTCAGTCGCCTCCCTCTCACTCGCGGCACCTGTGGGACTCTCGTTGCACCCTGGGAGATGTAGTCTCCAACCAGGGTGTAATGATGTCAGCGCGGTGTTCCGGGGGCTCTGGGATTCCTATCCCACCAGGGCAAGATCAGCGGGATGGCGGGCAGCAGTGGCAGCAGTACGGGCACAAAGGACACAAGAGCAGGCATAAGCACTCAAACAATCATTGTTTGTGCTTTGGCCATCAAATTGTAGAGAAGACCGACCTACCGGGGAGCATCAATTGATGTCTGGGTGGCATCAGGCTCTGACCAGGATGATGATTTATTATACCCATGGGAAACAAAGATAAACAAAAAAGAGTTGCAATTCTAGTGAAAGAAAACAGAGTGACAGAGAGCCATCAATAATGCTTTTTTAGGTCTTGCCTACCAGTCTGTTGGTGAAATACCTATTGTTAGCTCACAGTATTCAGATAGCCCAAGCCCACCCATTGCTAACTAATTGGCTGTCTTAATTGCTGATCTCAATTCCTTGCTTCTCATTAGCTTGTATGAGTTTCACCTCCTTTTCTTGTGTTTGTGCCACCCCTGAAGCAGGATGCATTACTTGTTATGTCCCACCACTCACTTTGAAGTACTACTGTCTCCCCCGCGTACTGCTCAGTGCTTTTCCCCCTTCCTCTGCTCTGTGTGTTGCTCTCTCTAACCCACTTCATGTTGTGCTCACCTTAGTGTGTTTTTTCCCTTCTGCAATGTCTTCACACCTGTGAGTCTTCCCAACAGCTCCACATTCCTCTCCCTAGCCCATGCACTTCTCTTCCCCTCTGTGATCCAAGTTCATCTCTCTAACCCTAAGTTTTTTTTATTTCTTTTTAGAACATGGCCTAGAAATCGATTTTCTAGACCCCCCTTCCACTAAGGACTTATGGCTCGATTAGGAGCGGGCGGTCCACGGACAGCCAGACTTGTAGGGGCGCAGCGGTGGTGGTCTTCTAACCGCCCTCTTACAATTAGGGTGGTCAGACCACTATTGCCCTGCGGCATCGGCCAGGGAACTGCCATTCTTTGGCAGTGTTGCAGTGGTGTTGAGGCTGCAATATGTGTGGCGTAACCGGGCCGGTCCGCCAAGCATATTACGAGTTTCCTTTCTGCCACGGTGTTCATGGATGTTCCTATTCCATGAAAACTGTGGCAGAGAGGAAGCAAAGGGGGCCCTACAAGGTCCCCTTGTGCCTCAGGGCCATTGGTTGCATGCAGGGGGGGGGCACAATATGTTCCCCCTGCGTGTATGCACCCCAGTTCCTGCAGGGTTTGTACTTTATAGTCCATGATGTGCAGGAGCTGTTTTTGGCTTTCCCATTCTCTGAGGCAATGTCGTGGGAATGTAAATAAAAGCCTGCTAGACACGAGAAGCACTCACAATCTAGTGTGCGGCCTGACCCCCGGTTTGGTGGTGCTGCTTCGGGGCAGACCCGGCGCTTAACCACCCGCACTGCCAATCTCGTAATCAGGCCCTAAATCAACATGCCAATCTGAGATAGAAAACCCAGTAGACTGGAACCATCCCACAACCCACTGAGCATTACTTGAGTGAGGTGTGTGCTAGGTAACAATCATGTCTTGCAAGATTTCATATGGATAATTAGTGGAAACTAAACCGTTTTTCATCCTAAATGGGCACACTCAAGAACACTATGAAACCAGAAGTAAATTTTCAAGATTTATTAAAATCAAAACCCTTTCCTAGTGCACACACTATTACTAATAACTCTTTAAAAGGTTTAAACACTGACAATCATATTTTTCAGCAGGCAGAATAGAAAAAAAATTACATTGCACCATGATAGTTTCATAAAACCACTTTACACCAATATCCCCAATATCACCTTTATTTTAGCTAACCAAGCTAGGCGTAGCACTAAAAGAGACCAACTTCGAGTTCCCTAGATGGTTCACACCCACATAACTTTGTGAACAAGATGGCATATACGCAGAGATAATACTGGATGTGCTTTCCTCAGCTTTCTACCATTTTGTAGTTGCAGTACTATAATGTAACGATGCATCATACCACTTATTTTGTTCTTTACTCCTGCCTGTGATTGACAGGACTGGCTCTGGTCCTATGCCCCTGAGTCACATGGTCAATTTCTGAAGTAACAACGAATTAAGTTGGTATAAAGAGTGAATGATTAAACATGCCTCAAAATGCATGTTTTCCATTTTTATTAATTTTCCTCAGCAATCACTGGCAAAACCAATCGGACTCACACTGCCACTGCTTCTTTGAATCTGGCATTGGCTGTTATTCTTTAGACTCCCAGGATGACCATCACTTTGTGTATAGACCCAACGTGGTGGCTCTCTTACAAGGGTAGAAAATATCGTTCCATATTTCCAAAATTGCGGCCACGTTGTTTCTAGTTATACAATATAACGTGGCCATCCTGTAAGTACAGAAAATAAGATTGCAAGACTTCCTCCGCTGACGCTATTGGCTTTGCCAGTGGTTGTAAAATTGCACAATCTTACAAGCATTGGCAAAGTCAATAGTAACAGTAGTGGGTAGCAGGCAGCTGCAGTGGGTCGGAATAGAGCGGCAGGAGAGGGAGAGAGCTACGGCAGTGCTGGTGGGTACATTGGTGTGGGGGGAGAGAGCAATATCGAAGCAGCGGGCCATCCGGGCATAACTTACGTGGAAGATGGAGGATAACTGGGAAGCTAGAGGTGGAAAGAGAGAGACAGGAAAGAGAGAAAGTAAGAGAGAGCAATAGAAAAAGAGAGAATGAGAGAGAGAGAGGGAAAGGAGCAGGACATGTGTTCTCATTGATTACTATATCTCAAATGGCACATAAAAATGCAACAGACCTGCTCAACTATCCCAATATAAGTATTCTGTGGTACTGAGGCACAAGAAGGTCAAACAAGTTTGTTGAAGTTATGCGTTTTGGTTTAAATTGGGAGTTAAGATTGGAATACAAACCTCTTGGTTCCAATCTATATCTGAGATTATAGAACAAATCTCATCAGAATTTCAATTAACTAATTGGCTCCTTGTTCTCAGGGCTAGAGCTCAAGGGCCGAAATTCTTAAGAATTCAGGTATTTAGTTAGTTTTGTAAGGTGCAAATCTCACTTTTTAAAGTTATTTAAACCATTGTACAAAACCCGAAAATTAGAGACCCAGTCATATTCAGACAAGTCATGCAAGAGAAAATAAATACATCACAATAACCATTAAGATAACATAAGGAACATTTTGTGTTTTCCGTTAAGCAAAAAATATATGAACTATATATCATTAAGTTTCTTGTTAAATAGTCCACAGTGACTTGTGGTTTAAATTTCCAGTGGAAGATTATTCCAAAAAATAGCAGCCCGACTAAGAATATTAATCTGGATGTTTTTCAATGTCTGCCTTTCTAGAATAACAATTTGGCATTCTTGTCCTATTCCATCAATTTTCTGTTGCATAGAAACAGCTTCAAACACAGTGTGTTAAATAAAAAAGTAGACACTAACTCACTCTGAGCCTTCTCACCATTATAGTGGTCAAAATGTCTTTGTGAATGAACTCTTTATCATAGTGGGACATACTCTTCTGTCATGGGGCATTCTACATACAGGACCTTATTACGATGGCAGTCAGTCGGACCGCCGACAGCCATCATATGGGGCAGGTGACCATCCGACAATGAGGCGGTGGTCTCACCTGCCCAATTAGGAACGTCAATCAAAAACAATTGGTTCTTTTGGGTGCGCTATATTTCTTCTTTCTTTCTTAACTTTCTACAACTTTCTTAACACCTTCTATGCTCATGACGAGCTCAGCTCGTCATGAGGCACGGCGCTCATGTGCTCATAACGAGCTGAGCTCGTCATGAGCCATGGAACGCTCACACGCGGGGATAATTCCCCTGCTGTGCTGAACGTTCCACGGAAACGGGTGCGGCCGTTACGAGTTCAGCTCGTCATGAGCACACGAGCACGGTGCCTCATGACGAGCTGAGCTTGTCTTTCGAACAGGTGCGCTGTGTGCGCCCCCCTACCCCCCAGCACAGCGGGGAAATTACCCCCGCTGCGAAGGGGTTAACTTTTCTGTTGAAAGTTAAGAAAGAAAGAAGAAATATAGAGCACCCAAAAGGACCAGTTGTTTAGGATTTACCTTACTGCCCAAGTTCTTAGGGATACCGGGTTACCTCATTGTTACTTAACTCAATTAGGAACTTCGCTCAGGCGGTCATAAAGTGCTTTTTTGCACTGCAGCGTGTGCTGCAGCCCAGGAAAAGGGTTTCATCACAAGCCACAGTATAAAAAAGGCACTTTTTACACATCCATGCAGTGTGTCACATGCATGGATGTGTGTGGGGCAATACATATGACCCCCCCCCGGCCACTTAACAGTGGCCCACATGGGACGGGGACCCTGCTTGGGGCCCCCAAAGTCTTTTTCTGTCTGCCTTTTTATGATGGCGGGACCGCCATGAAAAGGCAGTCGGAAAGGGACAACCTAATCCCTACAGACGTGTCTACACAGGCACCACCTCCACTATAGAGATAGGGGTCCGACCATCACCCCAACGGGATCTTGGATCCTCTCGGGGGCGGCGGTCTTTCCCCCTGACCTCTGTGCTCCGACTGCTGGTATTATAATCCGGCGGTCGGCAAGATGGCCTGGATGTCGGGCTGATTGACACCGACAGCCTGTTGGTGGTGACGGACCACCCGCCTTCGTAATGAGGCCTTTAATTCGTACCTTTCAATCTTGATTTTAGGTGTGTAGCAAACAATAAAATCTGATGTTTAGTTCAGTAGAGGAGATTATTACTGGCCCTTCACACAATCCCCACAGAAGCCATTTATTGATTATTTCGCCACAGAATAAATGACCAACTGATGTAATGAATATGCAAATTTAGAAATATCTGCTTCTAAGTTTCAATATTCCCAGGGAAACGCTCAAAACATTGTCAGGTCTGTATCTTAAAAATAATAATCAGAAAGCAATGTTTACACAGCGCCTATTGCAAGCACAAAACCTACAAACGTCTTCACGTAATTGGCCTTGCACGACCATGGAAGGAAAAAAGCACAGACTTTCCTCCTATACACTAAAATGCACCTTGCACTTTGCAGCTAACTCTCAACTGCAGGGTGTCAACCCAGTGAGCTATCCTACAAGCTTAAATCTCTGAGCTTTCTCATTGGCACCCGCATCTGAATACAGTCCCACATGAATGCCTAGAGATAGTTTGATGGGCAAGTTTTGCAAGTGACAAGAACCACTCCTCTTCACTCATCAGAGCAAGTTGGATCTCATAATTTTATCCAAAAAGAGGGTAAAATAGAATCACGGGATAAGCTGTGCCTTAGAAAAGGTTAGTATTGGCCACCTAGTGTGTGAATACTACAGTAATAGCAGTATAATTGTAAAGCGTTCTGGCCCTTTGCGCCATTGGCCCAAAATAATGCAAAAACTGTACAACAATCAGGCAAATTGGAAGCAGGTTTGGCTGCTTCTGACACAGCCATTGGCCTGCAAGCTGCACGTGTGTCAGGTTCCCGTATTTAACATCTGGCCGCGAACGCCGCACATGACTGCCAATTACTGCGAATAACAGGCAGCTGTCAGCCCGACAGGCAGCACACATTCCAGTGGCACTTGCCCAGACATTAAAGAGACAATTTACCGCGCATGGAGTGATGGGAAAACTGGGACGGCAGCAGCTACAACTCTCCAATCTGTCTTTGATTTGGAAAGAAATATGTGCACTTTTCTGCCAAAGGCAGTAACCTACAGCAGCTCGAAATAGTAACTGCAACATCACACTTGCAAAATCGAGGCATTCTTCAAGTAAACTTCACTATAGACACCACCAGAGTGCACGAGCATTCCAGAAGATGAATATGTATGTCCAAGTAATTGCCTCCATATGTAAAATGTAATACACCCATTAAAATAAATGCAAAGAGAAACAATATTCCTAAGGAGTCCTTGGTAATGAGTGGAAGAAAACTGACGACTTCTAGCAGAACTTTCAGTGTCATAGGAAAATAAAAAATGTCCTGCTCTGCACAAAGTTGTTTACCAATCTGATTTTTATTTCATGCACTCCAAGCCCATGTAAACAAACTGTGCAGCGTGTGCCGAGCATTTTAGTGGCTTCGAGTCAAAAAAGTAGGCGGGTCAGGCTGAAGAAAAGGCCTTCCTTGTTCTGAAGAATGTTTAATTTTTCGAATTTGAAGAACGTGACTCATGGTCCCCGGAGGCTGACGACTTAAAGGGAACTTGTGGCCTGTTGTTGTTTATAAAGGCCCTTTTCGTGTGCACAGAAAGAAATTCGGAATTGAAGTGGGGAAGGGGGAGAAAAAAGGCAAAAACAGAAAAGAGGGCAGAGGAAGGTAAACAAGAAAAAAGAAAACTAGGAACAAAAACAGATAAAAAGAACACTAGAAAAGGCAGTATGAGAACGACTTAAACTGAGAAAAAGAAAGTCATGAGATATGTGAATAAGAACAGAAAAGAAAGATAGTAAGAATAAATTAAGAAGCTAAATAGAAACATGAAAAATAGAGGAAAAGGAGGAAAGAGGAATCTATGGAAATAAGTAATAAGGTAAGAACAGAAGAATGAAGGAAAAGAGGGAAATAATGAAGGAAAGACAATTTAAGAATGAACATTCTTAGGAACGAAAGAAGAAAAGAAAATATTGGAAAGACAAGAGAATTGAAGGAAGATAGGAAATGGGAAAGAAGAAAAGAATGAAAAGAGAAAGAAAAATGAATGAAGGAAAGAAAGAAAGAAAAAGAAGAAAAACAGAAATGAAGAGATAAAGTAGGAAAAAAGAAACAAATAAAGAAAGCAAACTGCTACTAAGGGTCGTATTGGCAGAAAAAACTCCATGCACGTACTATTTTTACTTTTGAAAGTTATTATAATTGAGAAGTTATCACCTACTATTCTACAGAGACAACAAACACCCCCATCCAATTTCAGAGTTTGTTATCCTAATTCAACTCCGATGCACCCTACATACTCTTTGTGATAATTTTTCAGCCAGGCGGGTCCTTGGAGTGCAGCAGCTGATGCGGTGCCAGAAGCTCCTTATTTACTTCTCAAACATGTGAAAGGGGAAGCCCATAATGAAATGTAGATTATAAGAGAAAGGGACTGAGTCATTGGATACGCCTATGCAAAAGTAATCTTCCCTAAGTTTAAGAAGACCTCAGTGTTTTACCTATGTTGAGTTCAGTTACCTACATTTAGATGGCAAAAAGGATGTTGGGATCCTAATTATCACAAGAAATTGCAGGGCCAATAGTTCTAACATTGTGTTAACATTTGTGTGTGTTAGCGCATTAAAGCAAGACAATGCAAGAAAGAAAAGTCACTCTATATTAACAGCACCTTCATCTTCACTGTTAACATGTCATTGTTTCCAAGTGAAATAAAGGTGGTTTCATTTTTTACTAGATTAGAGCAAACAGAAATAACAACAAGCATTGGTAAAGCCAATAGGTCTTGCCTCTGCAAGAACTCGGGTTTGACAATGCATTTTTGCCATATTGGAGTGCAGTGTTGCTGCTGTGTAGAATGGCTAAAAGTTAATAATTAAAAAGTGCTGGCCATGTGAATGCACTTTTATTCTTATGGCTGGTGGGGGTGGGCAACATAAACAATGGGAGGGAGGGTGCCTAAGGAACAGTCAACAGTGACAATGAGAGAGAAGGTGGGAGGGCTAGGACAACGTGATAAAAAAAAGTACTATGAAGTGGCCAGCGCTGGCCATGATATAGTGCTTTTTTTCTTATTGTGGGTGGGGGGTTGATGACACAGACAACAGGAGGAAGGGGGTTGTGAGAGGAAGAAGCAACATTGAAAAGAAGGGTGGGAAGGTGAAGTAGCCATATGAACAACATGCACAGAGGAGGTGGGATGGTAGGAGAAGAAGCATAACAGATAACAGAGAGTGGGAGAGAAAGAAGTGACATGGGCACGTGCTTAGGGGGTGAGCAAGCAACATGGAGGAAAGAAAATTAGTACCTCAATAACAGGACAATCAGCGGACTGACAGTAATCAAGCTGAAGTAATCAGTACTTGGTCCATGCTCCAGCCGAAAGAAGAGGAAGTGAGGCTGGCACATAATGGCCAATTAGAAGGCAGCAAATAAGAGTGGCAATGAAGCCAATGTATGGTAAGCAATAAGCGCCTTGTTGTGCACAATATCACATGCAAGTGAGAGAGCATACAGTTCATGCGCTGTCGCAGGCAGGACCTAAAAGAAAAATTCATTGAAGAATTTAGTTTGCAAAATATCTCACAAAATAAGGAATTGATACTTATGTGCCCCTCTACCCCGTTTGTGACATTTCACCCTCAACTAAAATCTGGGTGCAATCAACAAGTTTAATAATACATAAGAATGTTTACATTTGTCAGTGCATTGTCATAGAAACAGATTTGAAAACCTTAATTTCATTTTACATGTATGTGAAAACAGTCCACTCATTAAGCAAACAACATGTTTTTTAACAGTGGTTTAATAAGAACAGTGTCCTGTAAAGGCTCAAATCCTTCATTAACGTAAATGTCTGGAACTGGCATCCCAACAGTGCTGTGGAATATTTTGTAGATGGCATTGGATTTGGGCAAGGTGTCGCTCACAAGTAAACTGTTTTATAGGATGAAAAGCTCATGGTGTTTCAGTGAGAGCCTTTTTCGGATCCAAACATACCTTAGCCATTCAAGAAAGTGACAAATCACCCTTTGGAGGTTAATCCTGGTACCAAAAAGTGGCAAATATTTGCAATGTGTGTAAATACTTTGAGTTCCCAGGACCATCAGGTTTACAACCTACCCTGGTTGTAGAGTCATGACTTTTTAGGATCGACAGAGGTTTACCAGCTTACAAACTAATGTGATTTGCATTTTCACTTCCTAAAATATAAGCGCATACATATTGACATGAGAAATTCAGTAGCGCAAGAGAAAATGCACTTGACAGAAAGGTTTTTCTCTTTTTCCATGCTAAAATGGTTTAACTCAGGAGAACTCCCTTCTTTGTTCCCTCATCAATTGTGGGGGTGCTTCCTACCCCTTTTCCATCTGAAAAGGAGTTTTCTCTTGCTATTGACATCAATAATTCTCCTACTTTCAAAGTGTGGGAAGGTGATCAGTGAGGAGTTTCTGATTATCCACAAAGGTGCAAGCTTGATGGTGTTTCGCCCTTGTAACATGCACTCCCAACAAACTGACATTCCCTTATACACAGATGTAGACACATGAAAATCATCATCTTGAGTAAATTCATTTAACCTCATCCGTGCTCATGACGAGGCACGGTCGTGCTGTGCTCATGACGAGCTGAGTTCGTCATGACACGCGTGGCGCTGACACGTGGGGCTAATTTCCCTGCTGTGCTGGGCGTTCCATTGAGCGGGCGTGGTCATGAAGAGCTCAGCTCGTCACGAGCACCGCGGCGGTGTGCGCGCCCCACTTCCCCCAGCACAGCGGGGGAATTAGTCCCACGGGGAAGAGGTTAAAAGCCTGAACCCACCTGTTCAAATGAGAAAACTAGATTGGTTATATGCAAGTGTAAGATGTTCTAAATCAGTCCCTGTTGGGGTATTAGTGCATCAAGAATGTAGTCAGCAGAGAAAGTCAACTCATTAACTAGTTGGTGGAGGCCTGGAGCCTACAGCTGGAGAGGGGTAATGCAGTGTGGGCATTTCAGGCTTTTGGGGAAACACCAAAGATAAATAGGTTTGTGGGTAAAACGTGATGTTTGAAATAGAATCCAGGAGCATGTATGGGAAGTCCACTGTGTGGAGGGTGGAAGGTAGATATGTAGGAAGGAGACAGACAAAGTTAAGTTAGGTGAGCAACATACATGTATATTCTCTGATGCTGTGTAGGGTTTGGTATTGTGATTGGTAAGTTTTGCTTGCATTCTACAGCTAGTCCCACTCCCTCACCACCTTTCTTGATCTGGACATTTCTGAAAAGTTGGGTGACACCTAGCTATAGGAAGCCTCATGGAGTATGAAGGAGACATCTTCCTCCAGCCACTTTTCCATGATGGTGAGAATGCTTGGTTTGAAGTTAAATAAATAGGTCATGTAGGCAGAATCTATACGTGCTTAAGGACCTTCTCTTGATCAAGATGCAGGAAAGGTTAATTTGGGCGTGACCAGAAGGTTGAGTAGTCCCTAGTAAATTCTAGAGATTTCTCAAGTTGAGAGATTATGGATGTTTGAATGAAATGAGAGAAATGTTACCAGTTTCTGAGCTCTCGCATAGCTTGGGGCAAGCTGGCCTCTCTGGTAGATATGAGTCTGGAGTACTGTCAGGCATACAGTTTAGCATGGAGGCATGTGAATTACAGTAAGGTACAGATGACCATTCTGGATGTTGCTCAGGTAAGTGCAGAGGTGCTGTTGACTCTTCTGGAGACTTTTCAGGTGAGTAGTGAGCTGTAGTTGACTGTTCTAAAGGCTTCTTGCTTGATTGCTTTGTACTATCAGTGATGGAGCTAGTTGAGAGGAACACTTTCTTGGACTGCCAGTTGCCCTTGCAATTGCTCTGGTTAGTGTGGTCTCAGAAGGTCTGAGATTAGCAGCATATGTTGATTGTAACCATTGGGATCAAAGCTCTAGCTTTTAAAGAACCCAAAAGAATGTTGATAATGTACAGGGAAATGTAAGCACAGAGAGTTGGAAACCTTTGAGTATGATGCATTAAAGATAAAGTCCCGATGTCTGAGGAATGGACTAGTCTCATAATGTTTTATACAGTTTCATAAATAAATAGAGTATTAACTAAAAATGTTAAAACACTGATGGAATGTTTAGCATATTAGTGTGTTAAAGCATAACCTGAAAGCATAAAGTGGTGTATTGATAATTTACCATAGAGTGGGTAAGGAACTAGATTGACTATTTATTGTCAATGTTGAATAGACAGGTGGTTAGTTTCTGTCGTTCTCTGAGAACCTGCTAAGGTTGTAATAAGGCTATTGTTATTGTAATTGCTTTGATTACTAGATTTGTCGTTATGATAGTATTAATAACTATATTGGTCTATTAAATTGTAAATAAAGTCTAGTAAGATAATATAATGTATAATGGGTGAAAAATTAGGTCTGTAGAATAAAAAGGTATAATAAAAACGTAATTGCTTTTCTATTACCTGATAGACCTACAGGGCATGCGGGGGTCTTAACCTGTTTCTATAGCGTGTGCGATAGTTCAGTTCTGCAATCTCTAAGTGATGTAACTGATTTGACTAAATTTAAGCCTACTCAATTTACCAACCTTGGAAAAAATGGGAGGATGAATTGAACTGGTCAGGATTTAAATCTGGCATGTACATCACAGGAAATGTCAGCAGCGAGGGTTTTACTCACTGAGATATCGTATTAGTAATGTTGTAGTCTCTTAACAAACATTTGTACTCTTTGGGTTGCAGCATATTTTTATATGTACGCTTTGTAAGTCGTTGTGAATGTCTAAGTCAGGGGTCATAATGACCATTTTGTTCTCTCATATTATGTATTATGGAGAAGGGAATATTGACTGAGTATGGAACACTCCAATGACAACGGCAAAAATATTCAAATAAAGTTTTAAAAAGCCGACAGGCCTGAAACAAAACCAAGGAAATAAGTATTTTTTAAAAGATATTTCTTAAGTGGTGCTGAAGTCAAAAAGGTTCAAAGGTGAATGAACAAGAACAATGGCACATAATGCTTTAAACTAGAAACAAGGAGGGTATGCATTTTCATTTGTAATAAAATAAGACATCAAATAATGGATATCAGGAAGAATGAAAAATGTTTTTAGTGATTAGAGTGCCTATGGAGGCTATGCTTTGGAACTTACTCAATATAAATGTTCCAAATACAAGGCAATGGGATTTTTTATTAAACAGTGTCTCAGAGTGTTGGAATTAGTAAAGGAATATGTAATAGAAAGAGGGCTTAATCTAGAATGGGATCATATGCTAAATAAAAGTAAGTTCAGTTGCTCTGATTGCAGATTTATAATTACCACCAGGGAAAATAAGATTATGACCAAGTTCTGGTATGGATGACCTTGGACAGTGGTCAAATTAATTGTTCAAGGTTACTAAACAAGACACCAACAACCTAATTATTTGTTGGCAGTTAATTATAGGTGTTCTCTAACTCAATGGTCTATTTCATGACAGCTCGCACACGAGTTGCTGCAACAGGTAGACATCTATAGAAGATATAAAGTTACTTCCTTAACCAAAGTATTAGGTTCAGGAATGACAGTAGGAAATAGTTTATTTTGCATGGTCATGGAAACAAAAAAGTTCATTCATTTTGTATGCCTCTGAGAATGATGTAAGAGAATGAGAGCAGGTACAATTAAGCATAAGGCTACAGAGTATGTTTTCAACAATAGGCAGGGACATCTGCATATATGAAGGACCTGGTGGCATTTAGGGTATAGAGACAAAATATCGACTCCAAAATATCGACTGGACATATTATCGAGTTTTAAATATAGACTGGACAAAATATCGACTGGACATAATATCGACTACAAAAATATCGTTTTTCAGGTAAGTGAAGTAATATCGACTGTATAAAATATAGATAGCAAAAATATCGATTTTTTAATAATATATAATATTTTATAGTGTATTTTTATGTAATTATATGTGTGAATAGTGTGTATTAATGTTATTAAATATTTTATTACATGAATTTTGTTTTGATAATAATTGCGTAATGTAATTCTGTAGCGGGTTGTGGGTTTATAGGGGAATAGGGTGGGAAGTAATTTAATAATAATTAATTAATTAATATATGTTTGTTAATATTTTTAAGTAATAATTAATTGATAATTAATTAATATTAATTAGTTAATTAATTAATATAATTTTGAATATATTTTGTATTAGTAAATAATTGTTAATTAATTAATTGTAATTAGTTAATTACATTAATTAGAGTACATTTTTATATATATAATTTTGTGTTATTTTTAAGTAATTAATTTTGATAAAATAATATTAATTATTAAAATAATTACACCTAATGTTCTAATATATTTACTTTATTGTTATTGTTAATTAATAATTAATTGGTAATTAAATAATATTGATAAATTTTGGGTAAAGGAGCATTTTTAGGGTTCAGGGTCAGTTTTCAGTTCATGGGTAAAGGGGTATTTTTAGGGTTCAGGGTCAGTTTTCAGTTCATGGGTAAAGGGGTATTTTTAGGGTTCAGGGTCAGTTTTCAGGTCATGGGTAAAGGGGTATTTTTAGGGTTCAGGGTCAGTTTTCAGGTCATGGGTAAAGGGGTATTTTTAGGGTTCAGGGCCAGTTTTCAGGTCATGGGTAAAGGGGTATTTTTAGGGTTCAGGGTCAGTTTTCAGTTCATGGGTAAAGGGGTATTTTTAGGGTTCAGGGTCAGTTTTCAGGTCATGGGTAAAGGGGTATTTTTAGGGTTCAGGGTCAGTTTTGGGTTTTTGGGTAAAGGGGTATTTTTAGGGTTCAGGGTCAGTTTTGGGTTTTTGGGTAAAGGGGTATTTTTAGGGTTCAGGGTCAACAAATAAGATTTTAAAAAATTATTTTTATTATTTTCATTTATTATTTTATTATTATAATTTAATTTAAGTCGTTTTAAGTATATTTTAGTAATTAAAATTTAATATTAATTTAATTTAACACTGTTTTTAATAAAGTCGATATTTTTTACATCTATATTTTTGTTAACGATATTTTGTACTCGATATTTTTGTACTTACCTGTTTGTAGATACAAACTCGATATTTTGACTGTCGATATTTTGTCCACGATATTTTGGCAAGTCGATATTTTGTCAGTCGATATTATTTCAGTGATCCGGCATTTAGCTGTCATTATGAGAGATGTAAGTAGGTGCTTTAGAACCTCTCTTTAACAGATCTCATTTGCAACATGGTGCCCTATTCCTAGACTCAAATGTAATAAAAAATAACCGTTTATTCAGAGCAGAATTTTAACTGCATTGTATCTTGGATCTTTAAAAATAGATGTCTGTTATGTGTATTTGTAAAGCGCACTACACACAGGAGGGTATTCAAGCACTTAGCAGGTGTGTGTGCTTAGACCTGACTATGGTAGGTTGGTGAGATCAAAAACCAGGTCTTCATCTTCTTGTGGAATTCAAGAAGAGAGGAGAAGGCTCTGATATGGAGTGGGAGGCCATTACACTCTTTGATCTGGTTCTGTGTATGCATGGGATGTGTGCAACTAGGAATTCTGTGGAGTGGAGGTGTCTGGGTGGTTGGTGGAAGGAGAAGTGACTGCACAGGTATGTGGGGCCTGTGTTTTGTAGTGCCTTGAATGTGTGTGTGAGAGGTTTGAAATGAGTGCATTTGTGTATTGGGAGCCATTGGAGCTCCCTGAGGTGTGGTGTTGTGTGAGTTCTGTGTAGGAGGTTGAGGATGAATCTGGCTGCCGAGTTCTAGATGTTTTGCAGTCTTCTAGTGAGATGTTGGTGATCCCAGCATAGAGGGTGTTTCCGTAGTCCAAATTACTGGTGATTAGCTCATGAGTGACAGTTTTTCTAGTGTTGTTTGGGAATCATTTGAATATCCTCCTCAGCGTCTTCAGGTAATGGAAGCAGGAAGCAGTGACAGCATTGACTTGTACGGTCATGTTCAGTTTTCTGCTGATGAATATTCAGAGGTTCTTGGTGTGGCTGCTGGGTGTGTATATGGGTCAGAGTTCGGCTGGCCGCCGGTTGGAGTTCTATGGTGAGGTGTTCCTGTCGCAGAGCACCACTTCTGTCTTGACGGTATTGAGTCTGAGACTGTTGCCTTTCATCAAGTTAGCGACTCAGTCAAGAAGCGATGAACTCTTTTTTGTGTTGGGAGTGTTGCCCAAGAGAGAGAGTATGAGTTGAGTGTCATTGGCTTAGCAGTAGATGTTCATGTCGTGGGTGTGGATGCCATTGGTCAGAGGGATCATGCATGCGTTTAAGAGGGTGGGGTTGAGCGATGAACATTGAGGCAATCTGCCGATGAGTTTGCAGGCTTTCGAGTAGTAAGGTGCAAGGCTGACAAGTTGAGTTGAATCCATTAAGAATGAGCAGATCCAGCAGAGAGCAGTCCTTGGATTCCAATCTATTGCGGGTGCCTGATGATGATGAGTTGTGAGAGTGACTGTGTCAAATGCTGCAGAGAGGTCCAAGAGAAGGAGGGCTGCTGCGTCTCCTCTGTCAATGATCATGCAGATGTATTCTGTGGCGGCATTTTGTGCTGTTTCTCTACTGTGGTTGGGCTGGAATCTAGACTGCAGAGCGTCAAGGAGCTGGTGGTTGCTGAGGTGATCGGTGAGGCATTGGTAAATATGTTCGCCAAGATCATTGTAAGATATGGTAGGAGAGAGATTACTTTATAGTTGGAAAGCGTGGTTGGGTCAGCAGATGGTTTCTTGAGCAGGGAAGCTTAGTTGCTAAATTAATGAGTTTACGGTCAAAGTTATGATATATGGAGGTGATTTTGTTAGTGAAGAATTGCTTGTTACAAAGGTCTTATGAGGGGATGATGTTGCTAGTGGGGCAGTGGGTGCAGTGAAATCTTTTTTGACGGCAAATATTTCCTTGCTGCTGTTAGTGCTGGCTACGAAGTGATCTGCAAGAACTGTGCCTGTTGTACAGCATCTGTAACTGGTAGCATTTTAGGGTAGATGTCATTCATTATTCCATCTCACAGTGACAGTCAGTTTATCAACCATGGAAGGATAAATGGTGTTGTCGTCTTGGTTGGTCATCAAAGCTCGGACCAGCAAATTACAATCAAGCACAGGCACTCAACTCACTAAACTATTTTACTGCCTCACCTATCAATTATTTATCAATTATTTTCATTTATTTCAGGTTTCAGAGTGGAAGAGTGCCAGATGGATGGTTAACAGGTTTGTGTTCTCGCAATATCACAGGCTGTCCTTAATCCAGTAGGCCTACTCACTCAATATAGTAGGAATTGTCAGAATGAATGCTTGCACACTAATTATTAAAGTATGTTTGTACAAATTCTGTCAAAAATTCTCTTTATTTTATACCAAAACCACAAATTTCAATATATAATTTGCCTCTTCCATGAACCCTCATGGTTGGTGAATGTTTTAATGATACAGAATTTGTGTGAAAACAATCATATTGATATTATACTGTAACATGTATGTATTCCTATTTAAAGACGCCATGGGTAAAGGGTTCCATCAACTAACTAGTACCTAAGTGGGATATGGCTATTGTGACAGATAACCAGGATGATTAAGTACAACAAAGAAATAGAGGGGGTGGACAAGTATCTTCTTAATTACCCCTATATGTCTGTAAAAAGTGGAGACTGGACTGGTCGACCAGAAAATAAAGGCTGTGCCATTTTTCCCATACTTACGCAAACTAGGGACGCTTTAAAGCAAGCTAATCTGCCAGTATAACGCCTAAGGTATTCCAGTATGAAGAAAGAACTGTAACAATAATAAAGTGATGGATGAAAGTTTGAATTAATCTCAGCCACTGATGAATGGTTAGGGGCACATTCCAGTCCATTGGTTTTCGCCCATCATGCCACTCTAGGAAAAGGTCCACATTTTGTAAATCAGTAACACCCCTACTCCTCATGGGAACAGTCTGTCCCGAACTGCCTGATTAGGCCCCCTCTAGAAGGAACCACCAGAAACCCCAGACCAGTTTCGCCCTTTATGGGGCTCATCAGTAGGGTGTAGCGTGAGTTCAATGGCAGAGTGAGCATCAGGCCTACGTCTGGGCCTATCTGTTCAGCTTAGGTCTTCAACTGCAGCATCAACAACTGATGGTTGTTATGCTTGACATATTCTCAGCCACTGGTGATCACTTGGGCCGTGTCCCAATAAATCGTATTCACGCACCATGGCACTCTAGACAAAGGCATACCTTATGCAACTCTGTACTGACCATCGTTCTCATGCAAACTATCTTGTGTTGTTTGTGTTCCAGCTAGGAGAGGAACATGGGTTTGGACTGTTCCTACTGGAGCAGAGCAAAGGCTGATTTGCCTGTAGCTAGTTCCAATCTGAGATGGCACGGTAGGCAAAAAAAGAGAATATGGGTTGGAATGCCACCCTGAGTGATTGCCAGTGGGTTAATCTACTTTGAAGCTTTCCTCTCATCACATTTTGTGTATTTAGTGTGAAGGGAGAAACAATTGAGATCCTAGTGTCAAACCCCCAGTCCAAGTCCTGCTCCCGACTCCTTTGACGAGCACTGGTGCTTGGAACTTCTCCCAAGATGTTCTGTTGGTTGAAGAAAGATCAAGGGGATTGTGCTGGCAGTGCCCAGGAGAGGACACTTCCTATTCAATTTCTGGCCCATGATCCAAGTTTTATAGGAAGAAATCTGGGGATATTTTCAAATAAATGGCATTACCAAGCCCTACGCCTGGGGTATCTGACTCCCAAATATGCTTTCATGCCTCTATGAAGTCTGTCTGAGTAACATTACTGCGCTCCAACATGAATGAGTACTTTGCAATGGGAACTCACAAATTACAAAAAGCCTTTTAGGATTATTTAGAACAAAATGGTTGAGTTTTGTGGATCATAGATTATGCTCTGACAACATGACTCAAAAAACATTTTTCACTTCTAGGATGGGTGTGCCTTCCATGTTAAAAAAATTATAAATGTAATTTATTCTCAACCATTTTTTTTCTGGTTTAATTGTGGTTAGATGATTAAGTGTAGGTGGGCAATCAGCGATGCTCAGACACTCTTTGGAACGAACCCACACAAAACAAAGACGCCCCAATTATATTGCACTCGAGCCGGTTGTGTTCTTGCATTACCCTCCATGTTGACTCATCCTCTCTGCATGAGTCATGCCCTGCAGAAGCAGCACTTCCCCATCCAATAATAATAAAAACATCTATTTCTGTCAATGGGCTGCATGAACAAGTCTTAAAACCCCATTTGTAGAAAAGGGAATACATCTGCTGTTTAAATCAAACTATGATACCCTAGAAATCATCCTCGGCCAAAAAAAGTTATATTTTCTCTCCTGAAGGACCTTTGTGCGCCTTTTAAAAAACAACATCATTAGTCGACCTTGAAAGCTGCATGTGGCCTACTTGCGCCATTTTGCTGAGCTGCGTGAAACACGGAATTGAATCTCTGGTGTCGGTACACTAAAGGTACGGATCCTGCAGGTAATTTCTATGTGAAGCGAATCGTAATCCAATATGGCTTCCCTGACAATTCATCCCGAGCTAAAGTTTTTAAAGAGATGGAACCGTGGGCGGTTCCTCCGTTGGAACGGAGGAGCACCACCCCATTTAAATTTCCCTCAAAGCTCCAGAAATGAAAAATAAAATAGCAATTCATTACCATTTTATTTTTCATCCCCCGTACCGAACCGAGCATCAGGATCAAGCGGGGCCTGCTGAGTGACAGCAGCAGGGAGGAGGGTGAGCTGTATGTGAACTATTTAAAGTGCGCATGTCTTTGTGGCCAGCCACACATGCACACTTTAAACATCTCTAGACAGCTGGGTCAGAGCAAGGGCAGGCCTCCAGAGCGCAGTGGAGTGCCAAGTAAGCTGCTCCTTCCAATCAGAGTGCTGCTCTCATGCTACATGAGAGCAGCACCAGGATTGGTCAAGGGAGTTGCAGTTAAAGAAAAAAGAGGTCAGTTGCGGAGGACTCGGTAAGTGTTTCATTTTTTTTTTTTTTTAATTTGTGGTCGCACGTGCCCATTCCTCCCCTGTCTCTACATGTTGGCCTCCACTGGATGGAACCAATCCTTCCCTCAGTGCTTAGATTGTAAAAGAATGAGTGCCAGTGACTGGAGCTCTGCTCTGAAGCCCCTGGCCAGAGTAATTGAACATCAGCGTGCTGAATACCAAAGCTGCATAGTCTTAAAACAACCTGCAATCTCTTTAATCCACTACGAGACACATCCTGCCGTTTATCTCACTCTTGCAAGCTCCTGCTTCCCCCTTTGCCACAGGTTTTCCGTCTGTCTATTCCTCCATCTTTCTGCTTTGTGTCTGTTTCCCTATCTTGGTCTTGATTAATGCCTAAAGCCGAAAATAAGTGCGGGTCCCCAAAAATGAGTTCCAGTGGCTGCAACCGCAGATGACAGGCTAAAATTAAGCACTGTCTTCTTTGCTCAAACAGCACAGACGGCGGCCATCTTGAAATGGTAAAAAAAAGCATTTGAACATAGCCACCTGCTAATAGGAGGGAAGGCAGAAACGATCTTTAAAAAAGATTTTTTAAACCAAGGTGGCTGGGGGACAAGAGGACACTGCGTAGGAGGGCACAAGAGACGCAGTAAAGGGGCCAGTGGAGGCAAGCGAGAAAATAGTCTCTCCCAGCCATATCAAAGAAAATCTGGCATCAGCGGTGGAAGATACATCTTTCAAAATGAGCACAATGAGAGCAAACCTGCCTGGGTAGAGCAGCGTAAAAATAGGGAGCAATGCATGGACGTCATTAGGGGTCACCAGCAATCACTGCTGTGACCCCTGGCCCTTGTGACCCCTGGCACTGCCTTTGCGACCCCTAGCGTCAGCAGTGGCAAAATCAGTGGTAGGAAAAGAACCAGCTTGTTCTTATGGACGTGGATGAGGGCTTCACTCGCCTCGTTTTTTGTAAAAAAAAAATGTATCCTACTTATAGTGAATAAAATTACATTATTCGCTATTAGTTCAATATAAAATGGAGTACAAATAGCTGGAATATGACTCTCCCTGGCAGCTGAGGAAAGTAAAAAAATGCTTTTAAATGTATGCATGTTGTGTGCGCACTTGCAGTTTTGAGTGTGTTTATGTAAGCAAGAGTGGGCGTATGTGTGAATGTGTGTGCATGTGAGGGTAGTGTGTGTATGTGTGAATGTGTGCGTATGTATAAGCATATGTATGTCTGAGTGAAAGTGAAGGTCAAGGGGCATGTGAAGTCACTTCCGCTAACCCTGGCATTTTGGTGAATTGACATCCATGGAGAAATGCCCCTGAATCAGGAGCAGGGCATTAGTATAGACAACGATGGAAGGCAGATGGTGTGTGATGTCCTAGACAAAATTCAGAAAGTTTCAAAACCTGCAAACCTAAAAGAAATTGTTGAGGACATGAAGGAGAAGACTTTCCGGGCCTGATTCACAAAGGTTAGAGCTAAAGTCTAACTTTACTACTACTAAAGTTAGACTTTTGGTCTAAGTTTATCATTTTGAATCAGGCATTCCATATTTGACATGAACTCATCAAAAGTTTCCCTTCAAGTTGGCAGAGGGTTATGAATGTGTTGGCAAGAAAGCAAACCTTAAAGCAAACTGTTTAGTATGTGATCATCAGCATTAAAGAGTATGGAGGAGGGAGTTTGTCTTCCAGTTTTCAATGACAGAAATGACAAATGGAACACCTTTTTCAGACTTTTGACAAGAAACCCCAGTTATGTTTTTTGTAAGGGGGAACTAGCTAGAGATTGAAGCTATGTTATTTGCATATAACAGTTTTTATTCCAGGCATATATGCCAATATTCTTTCATTCTAGCTGCAGCCAGAGCGAAAATGCATTTAACTATGCATTTTGACCAAGAGTGGAAAACCCCTAATTTAAGGAGGGAAATTCAGAGGTGATTCAAGAGGATTGAATCACAGTCTGTGCTGCTGGCACAGCTTGCATACCGGCCCCACCTATATAGCAGACATTATTTTACAGTAGACTCCCCCAGTTAATGCTATTGCAATAGACAGCTGCACAAGGTGCACCCACGAATTAATTGCTTGGCAAGGCTCTCTATTCTCAAACAAACTTGTTATCCTGGATTCGTGGGTGTACTCCACTGAACAAGTGTGATTTACACACGATGCGAATTCAGAAAGCTTTTTAAGTAGCCCTCAGGGGAGTAACATAGGCCCCTAAAGCCCTCGCGGTGCGGGGGGGCCCTCACCCTCCAGGGGGCACCGTCAGCACCGCACTTCTGCTGGGGAGCTCTAGATTGAGTCTGGAGGGGGCCCCTTCACGTACCCTGCAGGGGGTCCCCCCTCAAGGTTCGTTACGCCAATGGTAGCCCTGGAAACCTGCAAAGTTGCACGTTTCCAGAAGTACTCTTGAAAAAGTTGAATACATTCCTAATTACGGTTGTGTAAGTAGCACACATGGTGACTTAAAGTTTCGAAGCCTGTACTCTGTTGACCACAGACTCCCACTTTTAGAGATATTTTGCTGCCTGGGAAGAACCGTGGCTCTTCTGAAGGCCCCGAAGCTTTGCTGTGCGCGTGCCATGCTCAGGGCAGCCCCGCCGCAAAGATTTTTATTTTTAAAAAATAAACTCACATAGCACTAGTTTGTTTTGGAAATCAAAAAAATAAATACATGTCCCTGACATGCAAGAGTTTTTTTCTCATGTGCTGGGGTCATTTTTATGTTTTGGACAGGGCGAAGTCTTGTGGTCGCAAACAGAAAAAAATATATGTTGGAATGTATGCCCTATATTGGGCGGATGGTTTGAGCTACTTTGACCAACAGTCCAATCATGTCAGTCAATCCATCAGTGAAATGGCCTCAGGGTTGGGCCAGCGCAGGGCTATAACGCAGGCCCCTGCAGCCCCTGTGGTGCAGGGGGCCCCCCAACCCTCCAGTGGACCCCAACCCTTCAAGGGGGCCCCATTCAGCCCAAGGCCAATGAATATCTGTGAGATAATTGAGACTCAGGGGCCTTTATCACATTCTATAGGGGACCCCATCATTTAGCATTATGCCACTGAACCAGTGGAGACTTTCCCAGCAGTAAGGTGGGTGTTCGTCTGACGATAAATAGAGCAGGTAAACAAGAGTTTGGGATACAGGTTACTCCGCCAAATCCTAAATAAGACGCTTTGGGTGGGGCCCACCGGCACTCATTTTGGGGATCAGCACCTATTTTTCCTCATCATACATTGACGGAGAGCATGCAATGGATAAACACGCAAATATGGAAGATGAAGGAAGAATACAATGGAAAACACATCACAAGCAGGACGAATGAGATAAAGGGGCAGGGGCAGGGAGCATCTGGTGGTGGATTAAAGAGGCCTGAGGGGGTTTCAAGATGACGTAACCTTGGCTTTCTGCCTGCTGACATTAATAACACTTAATAGCACTTGTGAGCAGAGCTTTGGGCACCGGCACTCATTTATTTACAAATTAAGCACTTCTACTCACTTAACACACAAATACTCCTCTAATACATTCAGTCATCAATGCACTCATTGTGATAGGGATAGAGGGGTGGCTCCTATTGTGCTGCAATGACAACTGAAAATGCATTTATTTGATGACTTGTAGCAGATACCACACATTAGTAATCATCCCCAAATACATTTTACCAAGAAAACCCCGGTGAAAAGAGGCACATGTAGCAATCAAGTACACAAACGTTGTACAGTATGGTAGAATCGTGGGAAATACCACGCCTAACTAAATACTGCACCCTGCTGTATCAATCCTTACTGTGGGTTTCATTACCACACTGAATTGAGGGGCACTTGAAAGACTGTTATAGAGCCCTGCTGAGGATCGCAAGGTAGAACCCGTTTTCTGGTACAGAGAAGTAGAAGCCTATGTGGCCATGGTCCCTGTGGTCCTGCTGAGTAGCTATGGGCGTACAGCTTCACAGCTTATGCCTTGGGACGAATGACTTCCTCTGCCTGTTGCTTTGCCATGTTGCCTTTATTTTGCATCTTTCTGCTAGTTGCTGACTTTATTCTGCCTCTTTCTGCTCCTATATTTCTAATTGTATAGGGGAGGAGGGCTGCACGGCCCCCTACACCGGGCCCATTTCGGCCCGAGCACCCCATCCTCGGGGCCCGGCCAAGTCTCCAGTGAGCAATTGGACCAAGGGGGAGCCTCAAGGCTCCTATGGTCCCAGCAGGCTCTCCGCCTTCTGCGGGAACCAGCAGTGCATAGCAGGGAGCTATGTTCAATAGCAGCTACCTGCTTGTGAGAGCAATGTTTTCATCTGTTCCCCTGCATGCATATTTGCATGCAAGAAAACAGATGAAAACTCCACTTTCTGCAAGAAGGAGCTGTTTGACAGCTCCGGCTTGCAGAAAGCAGAGTTAAAGAGTTATGTTTGCTTTTGTTCCCACCAAGGAATAGCAAACAGCTACCTCCCGAGTGAGGGCACCACAGGAGGTAGCAGGAGCCAGCGCTGGGTGAATGGTGGTCTCCAGGGCCATCTATGGCTCCTCCAGGGTTGCCCCGCAGCCCCTCTCTATTGAAAAACTTAGCCCCGGGCAAGTGGTGGTCCCCAGGGCTCACAATGGCTCATTCATAGGCACCAATCTCTGAACATGCATACATTTTTGCCTAACAAAAATGAATGTGTGTCCTCATGTAACGTAACTGGTGCTATGTAAAGTGCTCTGATACCTGATTCGGTTGGGGTCAAGTTTGCGCTATATAAAACTCTGCTAATTTTTTTTTTTTAAATTACATTCGATTCATAGAGCAGCCTATTAATTCATCATAAGTAGGCCCACATTTCAATAATCCTTACATTGATTAATATGTATTTCTCGGATCAATTATTGAATGCGGATCACTGACATGATATAGAATTATTGAATGCGGATCACTGACATGATATAGAATGACAAAATATAGACTTACCAAAATATCATCGCCAAAATATAGAATGCAAAAATATCGAATTCCTATGTACAAACAGGTAAGTACAAAAATATCGAATCAAAAATATAGTCTGTAAAAAATATAGTCAGTCAAAATATCGAATTTTTTAAATGTCTTAAAAGTAATTTAAAATAATGAAATAATAAATATAATTAACTAAAACATACTTAAAAATACTCAAATAACCTTAACATTATGATATAATTAATTTAAGTTAAAAAAAGATATTGTTTTATTTTTTAATACATATATATTAACGTAATTTTAATAAAAAATATACAATATTTTTACCGTAGGATAGCAGGAGGATAAAATTTAATATTACCACTCCATTGAGTGCAACAGTAGGGAAAGCGTTGGATAGCGTAGGGGTAAAAAATTCTATTCCCACTCCAGTGAGTGCAAAAGTAGGGAAAGCGTTGGATAGCATAGGGGTAAAAAATATTATTCCCACTCCAGAGAGTGCAGCAGTAGGGACAGCGTTGGATAGCGGGAGGGTAAAAATGACCATTCCCACTTTAGAGAGTGCAACAGTAGGGAAAGCGGTGGATATTGGGAGGGTAAAAATTACTATTCCCATTCCAGAGAGTGCAACAGTAGGGAAAGCGTTGGATAGCGTAGGGGTAAAAAATTCTATTCCCACTCCAGTGAGTGCAAAAGTAGGGAAAGCGTTGGATAGCATAGGGGTAAAAAATATTATTCCCACTCCAGAGAGTGCAGCAGTAGGGACAGCGTTGGATAGCGGGAGGGTAAAAATGACCATTCCCACTTTAGAGAGTGCAACAGTAGGGAAAGCGGTGGATATTGGGAGGGTAAAAATTACTATTCCCATTCCAGAGAGTGCAACAGTAGGGAAAGCGTTGGATAGCGTACGGGTAAAAATGACTATTCCCACTCCAGAGAGTGCAACAGTAGGGAAAGCGTTGGTTAGCGTAAGGGTAAAAAATACTATTCACACTCTAGAGAGTGCAACAGTAGGAAAAGCGTTGGATAGCGGGAGGGTAAAAATACCTATTCCCACTCCAGTGAGTTTAACAGTAGGGAAAGTAATGATTTAATATATTATTAAAAATAAATTAAATATCAATACCAATAAAACATTAATTGAAATTAATAACCAATTTAATATTATGTAATAATTAATTCGAAATACAAATAAATATTAGTTATTAAAAATTATTTACCTATTCATAATTATTTAACAACTAATTAATAACAAAAACTTATTAATAATAAAAATTAATACCAATTAATAATTACCAGTAAATTAACTAGCAATACACAAAAAATATTTTTAATATGTAATTACAATTACATTACTTCCCACCCTATTCACCTATAAACCCACAACCCACTACAGAAAATAAATTAATAACATTATCATAATTATCAAATATTTAATTAATACAAAATAATTAGCAATTAATAGAAATTAATTAACAATTAAGTTAATTAACAATAAATTCAAAATGAATACCAATAAATAAATAAAAATATTCAATTAATTGCAATTTAATTACTTCCCACCCTATTCCCCTATAAACCCACAACTCGCTATGAAAAAAATTAAGAAAATTAACATAATTAACAATTAATCAATTAATAAACATTATTTACCAATTAATAAAAATTAATTACCAATTAAGTTAATTAACAATAAATTCAAAATGAATACCAATAAATAAATAAAAATATTCAATTAATTGCAATTTAATTACTTCCCACCCTATTCCCCTAATTACACAAAAATGAAATAACACACAATTCATTACTTAAAATAAATTAAACATACATTACAAACATTAATATAAACTTTTCACACATATACTAACATACAAAAAAATTCGATATATTTAACGTCTATATTTTATACTTAGATATTTTGACTTCGATATTTTGACAATCGATATTACTTACCTTCAATTCAATATTTTTAACCACTATATTGTGTCCATTCTATATTTTGTCCATTCTATATTTTTACTTCGATATTATGTCCATTCTATATTTTGGAATCGATATTATGACTGTTTACCATTGAATGCATCACATAGATATCAAATTTACAATTTCAAATTTTCAATAGCGTAAAAGTTCATTACTTTAATGTTTACGCTATTAGCATACGACATTCCACTTTCAACATGCATTTTATATACTATTTGGGTTTGAATAACCTGATTATAGCAATACACAGTTCGTCACCTTTTGACTTGATTCTGCCCTGTATGGGCTATTCTATATCAGGCCATTCTTGTAATGCATGCTTTCTTTGTACATTCAATTTTAAATGCATCAAATTCTTTGATTAAGCCCTGGAATGTCATATGCAAGTTGTGGGTAAAAGTGTGTTTTTGTTTTTTTGCCACTCAAACCAGCACCCGTTTGAGGACTGGCTTCCTCTAAAACAATGCTGTTTGTATCCCCTGTTGCATCCAAGTTGATTAATGTTAGTAAACCATTTGAATCTTTTGCTGTAAGGATGGAGATTGTTTTTTCAAGTATCTTTTTGAAGTCTCGCATTTGTTTGTTTTCAGCAACGTTTTTCGCCAATTACAGTTTTCTCACATATTGATATAGGTCAATTCTTGTTTGTGCTATGTCCATTTGTCCTATTGGACAAAAAATGAGGCCACATTTTAATAGCAATATTTTTGATTCAGATATGCATCTTTTTGATAAGTTTACAATTGTCAGTTCTTGTGTTGAGTTTAATATGTATTCTTCTGTCGCATGCTCCTTGTTTTTGTGCACAGCTTTTCTCTTTAACTTGCTCCTTTTTCCTCTTCTTGTTTGTTTCCGTATCCCCGGGGAGGTCCCCTTCCTCTGTATCCTTGTGGCTGGGCACTCATGTTTTTGTTCCTACTGGTGTTGTTGGAGCATGTCCCCTAAAAAGTATGTTTTACTCCGGTTAGTTCTGCCTCTCCTTCACTTGCATCAGTTAAAGTTAGGGATGAGAGGCTGCTGGATACATTGGTAACACTGTCCATTTTATCTTGTTGTTTTAAAGTGTTGAACTTTCTGGCATACATAAAGATTCTCCCTTCCGCATAGTCATCTTTTTCGCGCTGGAATCTGGTTTGCTTGCGCAATTGGACAGTTTCCTCATGTCTCTCAATCTGTCATTCTAGTTCTTCCTTGAATTACTCATTTCTGGATTTAATTCCAATACTGTTAGTTCTTTTTCCAATTCATGTAATTGTTCCTTAATTTTATTTAATGCAATTGCTATGTGTTTGACCAATATGATCATCAAACCAATTGAGGAATTCAGGATGTGTTACCCCACTCCTGCAGTAATTTGTTGCTTCTATCTTGGTGGCTTGGCATTTGGGTAATTCTCAGTCCTCTGGGTACCCTTTGTACCTCTAAGTATTTCTTTAGGGTGATTACCTCCTTCAATTGGTTTATTTTGTAGCGTTCTAATCTAGGACCCTGATCGATACTGTGACCTTATGCCCCTATTTGGCTATAAATCCATTTATTCCCTATATTGGCATAACCGTTCAAGTGCGATATTCAGAAACTCATCTCTGGCCTCACACGAACAGAGCCACATTCCAGAATAGCTTTCTCTGCCACTTCCTTTGCAACCAATTAGTGCAATGACAGAGCAGAAGTTACTATCTGAGATTCCTAGATTAACACTCCGAGTTCTTCAACAAGATAAAAACTCAGCAAACCTGGAAATCCCCGCTTGCTGTGTTTTGATTAGTAATAGAACTCTAATGAGCACTGATAGACGATCACTTCCTAGTGACATCTTTATTGACTTCTTATGTCCAAAAACTTACGTCAAACAAGGCACCTTTCAGGTATAAATATTACCAACGTTGCCTTAAGCAAACGCTGTGCTGAAGCTATCAATGCTTCTGTGTTGCTGTCTGCCGTTGTTTCGCTGAAGCTGATGCTGCCAGCTATCTCGCTGCTGCTGAAGAAGCTGTCATGCTGATGATACCATAGCTGCTATCGCTACTGCTATCGCTGCTAACAAGTGAACGATGGTGTGGTGCACTTAGGAGCTGAACAGCCGTCCCCTGCAAAGAGCCCAGCAGATGCAAGCTGCCCGTGGACGCTGCTCCTCCTCCTCCTCCTCGACGCGCTGAGAAGAGACGCTGTCTTTCTCCTGCAGAGAAATCCAGCTCCGGCGTTTCTGGTCTACCCTTGCGGGTGACTGGGATATCGACCCCCTGAAGGAGATACCAGACCTCCATCATTCTATTCCAGAGGTATGGTGTTGACTAAACCCTTGAGAGAGAATTCTTGAAGCAAACCTTGGCAAAACCAACTTAACTTAAAGCTACTTACTTACTCCCCTCCCAAGTATTAGGCTTAGGTCAGGTACACTGGGGTAGGCGTAGTTAGAAGCACCAGTTGAGTATTTTAGCCTAATGTATATATGAATGTATATATGTTTTATTTATTTTAAACCATTGTATGGCTAAGAAACCATATCAATGCTTTTACAGTATTATTTCGCAATACTTATCTGACTGTACGTACTTTTTATAATAACAAGTCTTGCAATTGTGGCAATTCATTTCTCTTGTACGAGAAGAAAGACTGTTCAATAAATGTTAACCTTTTATTGACAACGCCCGTCTCTCTATTCTCTACATATTGTGAAAGTAATCTGCACCAACCTGACTGAGTAAAATAACTGTCAATTGTTTCACACGACCCTAGAGATTGACTCTTGATCTGAGGAGCAAAGTTGTCATGTTGCACGGTTGTTGGAAAACTGAATCCCTTCTTGTCTGTGCCAGGGAAGCTGATCACTTCCTATTCAGTCAAGAAAGTTTCCAGTGACCTCTGAGCTAGTTGGTAACAAACCCAATTAAGTTTAGCATAGTCAGTAGAGGCCTGGAAGATCCGCACTTCTACGTCGATACTACTGTTTATGTTATTCCAATGCGCAGGGCCTATTGGGAAAATAGGAACTACACTACATGGCGCCCAACGTTTGGTAAGGCGATAAACTAACGCAAGACGTTAGAGTAACTCAGTCGTGCATTTTTCACACAGACCCCTTTCTCCCGTAAATACTCCAATAGACGTCTGGAGTGGGTGAAAGGTTAAAATCCGCCCGAACTCAGTAGGAAGAGATTCCTATGTAAAGCTCTGGTTTATTCAACGTTGAAGGATACAGTGTTCCAAAATATTGTGCACCTAATCTTTGTCTCCTTGGAGACCTACTCTGCAAACCTTGCATTTTTTACAATGCCAGGAGAAAACGGAACCACTGGGGCCGCAGCAGATGCGACTCAGCAGGGTCCCGACGACACTGACCCGGATGCAATTATAATCCCGGCTCATTTAAGAAAATCTATAACTTTAAAACTTATAGAAAACGGATTGACACCACAAGGTGGTACAGTAATTTTCGTGATAGAGGCACACGAATATCGGCAGACAGAGGTATTCTATTCATGGATAAACTTTCCAGCGGCAAAAGCTAGAACAAAAGAGTTTCCCTATTACAAAATTGAGAAACCTCCGGATGAGTACGCTCCTTTCGAGGAGACTGAAATCCCACTAAAATTCCAAGAGCATCTGATCTGGTTTAATGGCGCCCTAAAACATAATGATCATATTACCAGGCTCGGTCCACTAGGTAGACCAGGAGCAACGTGGCCGATTCTAGCCAGCTACACACCACATCCGGACATTGCAAAAATGTCAAAAGAAGAGCTGTTAGTACAGCTAAAAACACTTATAAAATTACATAGGCAATTAGTCCAATATGTAATGCGGACTGCAACAGTCCAACCAGCTGTTAATGTACCACAGCTGACCCCTCATCAGGGGAACACTAATAAAATTACACCACAGAACATAAAATCATGTCTTGGTAAAACACCCATAAAATGGGAACAAATTCCTTTCTGGTTAGCACAGAAAATCACTCAAATAGAGGCAGTATTTCCGGATAATACCCCTATTGAGAAACACAGAATCTTGACCATCTGCCTTCCTATGGGAATCGCACCACACATAGAGGACTGCGACACTTGGGGTACAGTCTTTGCTTCCATTTACACAAAAACACATGGTGTTCCGTTTATGGCGGTAATACCAGATGTACTAAGACAGATTCAAAATTAATATTGTCCAGACCCTGCTTTAACTCTTGGTATGAAAATACTGAAAGACTTCAAGCAGGTCTCGGCTATATTATTAGCCAACATAAAAGGAGAAGCAGCATCTGTGGCGATCCGCCAGAAGTTGAAGGAAACAGATATAACAGATCAGCCAGTTGAGCTTGCCAGAATCATAGAGAAATGCTATGAAGAATTAGGTAGAGACAGCTTGGGTGGAAAACCAGTAAAACTCCAACTGCTCGAAAATCCTGAAAAATTATTTATTAAAAATAATTTAAACACTCCTAAAAAGAGCTGGGATGGAAATAAACAATCCACTCCCAAGGAAAAAGTTTTCCAGTCCAGAGGAAGGTCTCCTCGACGGAGGGAAAGAACTCCGACTCGAGAACACCAGTCTCCCCAGAGGAAGCCCTCTGAGAAAAGATACAACCTTAGAAATAGGGATAATTTGAAAAAACCTGATAGATATCAAAGTATTGATACACGTCCCTCTCGATCTTTTTCGCAGAAATCGGAAAGAAGAGGACGGTCAGACCCAGGAGAGCACACCAAGTCCAAAGACAAGGAATCTGCTCAGAGTAAAAAATCTCAATTTCCAAAAAAGAAGGAAGCCAGTATTAGAGTAATCAACCATGCCGAGAATACTGAGGACACAGTTGAAAAACGGGGAGTGGGCATTGACAATGTTGGACAGTGCAGTAGAAATCAGTATAGCCCGCAAGATCTTGATGAGTCATCTGGAGACAGTGGACACGAATGAATACATTCAGGTTGAAACTGCCGACACCAGACTTAGCAAGCCCCATAAAATATACGAAATAACATTGCGTATAGAGGGTGATAAGACTAGGAAAATAAAGGGGCTATTTTGGGATAAACTCTCAAAAGGCTATGATATTCTGTTAGCTGAAAAAGATTGGCCCCCAGAGTTTGTCAGGGAATGCCCTCGTGGCGAAGAAATGATTATGCCTGCCTTCTCGAATCACATTCCGATTCACAAAAAATATACTTATGCAAGGAAATGGGCAGTAGCCCAGGCACCGGCATTATATAAAAATCATGTAGGATGGGATGAGGAATCACCTCCTCACAAAATCCAGTTAAAAAGTGAACCAACTGCCCAAAGGCAGTATCCCATTAAGCAAGAAGCTAAAAAACAAGTCAGGGAGATATTAGATCAACTTGAGTACCAGGGGGTGATTGAAACATGCACCTCTCAAATGAACAATCCATTGTTTCCTGTCTCCAAGCCAGACAATTCATATCGTCTAGTTTTGGATTACAGACACCTTAATGCATGTTGCAAAACATTTGCAGTACAAAACTAGCATAGTGCAGCCCTAATGAATAACATAGTTAGGAAAAAATATAAAACAACATTAGACATATCTAATGGTTTCTTTTGTCAAAACATTGCACCAGAAAGCAGATATCTGACCGCTTTCTCAGCATTTGGGTCGCAGAAAAAATCCTGTCGACTCCCACAGGGGTTCAAGAACAGCCCAGGACTATTCTCAGCTAGGGTAACAGAGTTACTACAAATATATGATGATGAGGCATTATCTTACATAGATGATATCTATCTCACAGACGACGACTTGGATACTCACTTGAAAAGAGTGAACACCATTATACTTGGGTTCGCAGCAGAGGGTTACAAATTCAACTTTAAAAAGTCTCGAATTGCCCATCTGACAGTACTATTCTTAGGTTACGAGTTATCAAGTGAAGGAAAAAGCCTAGCGGACAACTTCTTAGAGAAGTGCGCTGTACTCCAAGCTCCAAAAACGCTGAAGAATTTACAATCCATACTAGGTTTTCTGAATTTCGGAAGAACATACATTCTAAATTACGCAGAGAGGGTTAAACCTCTCTACGAACTAATTAAACCTGATTTTAAACAAATCAATTGGACTCAAAAACACACAGAAATTTTGAGATCACTGCAAACAGACATGTTAGCTAAAACAAAATTAGATACACGTGACAACACACGCGATCTTGTAATCCGAGTCATCACAGGAAGATGCGGATTCACATACCTGACCTCAAATGAGGGAAAAAAGGTACCAATCTCAATTAAATCTCACTTGTACACACAAGTAGAAGAAACATTCAGTCACACAGAAAGAACTGTGAAAGCAGTGCAAATTGCATTAGCAAATGAACGAGAATTAGCACACGGCAAAAGGATTAATATCCTAACAGCGGAATCCGCCTTCGAGGCGCTATTCAGCCCAGTAAACCTGCCTACAGTGTCACTGGATCCGAAATGGATACAGTGTGTAGATTCTCTAGGATCAGAAGAAGTGAAATACTATTTTGCCCACTATTCGAAGAACTGAATGATTTAGAATATGAAGAAGAATATCCTCTGCCAATCGAACTTCTGCCTCTCCCACTATACGCCTATATAATCTATACAGATAGATTTGTACAGCATTACAACGTAGAGAGCAAATCCTACGATGCAGCCTGTGCGATTGTTAAAGGTTGTTGGCTGTGCGGTAAATTCAGACCGAAAGTAACAAAAACTGAATCAGTAAGAAACTGTTCGGCTCAGAGAGCTGAAATCAGATCTTTAAAGATGGCGCTCGAAAATGCAGAACGTGAATTCCCGACACTAATCGTGTGCGATTCTCATTTATGCGTCAACTCTTACAATAATAAACTGCAGAGTTGGATTGAAAACGATTACAAAGATGACACAGGTGCCACAATAAAGCATAAATTGCTCTGGAAACAGGTAGCTCTTTTACAGAAAGAACTACAAAAGACTCACGTGATACACGCACAGAGTCTTCAACATGATGGCGTTCCACGTTGCAGGGAATTCATTGGCTAATACAGCCACAGCGGAAGCAACTAAACCGGCTTCCGTAGCCACAAAAAAGCGTACAGAAAAATACATAGACGGGGGAACCATGCTGGCAGTAAAAACGACCGTAAAGGGCGACTGTGCAGCACTACCCGTGAACTATCCACTCAATTATGCATACGTAATCGATGCAAACTCCGTTCCTTTTGCTCGTATCCCTGGTGTGGGGGATAGGGTAATTCCAAACAGGGACCGGAGGGGCTTCCTCACACAGGAAGCCCATATGGGGTTGGGTCTGAGACACCAAACAATCAGGGACTCTCTGAGAGAATTAGAATCAGAGTACTGGTGGCCGGAAATGAGTGAAGGCATTCATGAGTTTGCAAAAAACTGTGAAGACTGCAACAGAGATCGCAGTGGAGAACCGGCCAGAGTAGTGTCAGTAGCCCTAATAGAAAGCATTAGGCAATCTATCCGCGCTATCAAAAAAGAGAAACGCGTCCCATTGTACATCGTTAAGGCTAAACACACTTAAAAAATGTGGCCTCCAGCGCTCGGCTGACGCTAGAACGGTTATAAAAGATCTGCGAGTCTTTATCGGCACATACGCAATTACCACGTTCCATTCTGACCAGGGTCCTGCTTTCAGCTCTCGAGCTTATAAGGAGGCCATGGCCAGCATGGGAATTGGGTTGCGGTATTCTTGTCCGTCGCACCCCGAAGGGAATAGTGTGGTAGAAAGAAAAAACCGGGACATAAAGCGATCTATAACAGCGAAGGTATTAGGTTCAGGCGCTGGGTGGGTCAAACATTTAATAAGTGTCCAGACCAGTCTTAACAATTTGCCAAGAAAATCTCTAAAAGGTTTCAGCCCATACGAACTATTGTTTGGAATTAGAATGAGAATTCAGGACTTAGATAGTCAGGTATCAGTGGTACAAGATAAGAAAACAGACTTTGACATCAAAGATCGTTTGGCTGTTTTACAGGACTTGAATGAAACAAGAAAATCCTTAAGCAACATAAAGTTAAAGCAACAGTCAGATACCACTGACGAGGCACCACAAGCAACAGCCCCAGCAAGGCCTGTCTGGATTCCAAAGATTGGGGATCTAGTCAGAGAAAAAATCGCGTTGAAGAAGGAATTTGGGCCTTCTTACAGAAAAGCAGTACCTGTCTTGGCAGTCACCGGAACAAGATCAGTAGTACTACCGCCCCTTGCTGGTAAAAGGAGAACAGAGTTGTATCTATAGACCTGGTAAAACCACAAGCATGTGGCCTATAATCAACAGTAGGCCCAGTGGACTCCCGAGAAACAACCGAAAACCCAAACTTGCAACAATCCAAGAGGTTCAAACTGAAAGACTAATCACATTCGATCAGCCTGCAGTGCACAGAGAAGGACTATGCAATAATGCCATGGAACTCGTGCCTCTTGAGACACAGATTGAAACAGTTCGTCAAGAAACACCAGTCTACAATAATGTGGCATCAGAAAGTGCTACCGAAAGACAGATTGAAAGAACAATCCCAACAATTGACATAACTGCCTCTGGTTATTTCATCGACTTCGACAACTTTTCTGAGGATCAAAGTAACCCCGAAGTGATGCCAGAAATAAAAAAGTATTCTAAAGAAACTACAACGGAACTCTTTCAACAAATCAAAGAATTATATCTGGATTCACCGTTGATTGAGCATTGGATTATTTCAGGGGTATTCATACTCCTACTATGCCTAATTTTAGTTTTAATTTTAGGAAAGTTTATTACAATTGAATGGACACAGCAAGTCAGAACATCAACCTAGTCCTCAAACCACACAGATCATCCCACGTGAAGAAAAGAGAACTGTCAACAATAAATGTCACAGCCATTCCAATACCCGGTGGGGTAGTATGGGAGAAAACTGACTATGAGATCTATGGTCCGGTCGAGATCCTGAAGTATCCTCATCAACTGAAGGTTTCCTTAAGTGACTTTGTAAAACCTAGCACATTCTCTGATGATTGGGACTTTAACAGTATTAATGACATGATGTCTGATTTAGTAATGTCAGCTAGATTCACAGAACATGATTATTTACAAGGTTCGTCTAGTTATGAACAGGTATTCTGTTTTACACATTATGGCGATCATTATTTGCATAAATCTGCACAGCCTAGAAATGTTTTTAAGTATAATCAATGGGAACATTGTGCTACACCACCTAAAAGCAGTTCTAAAACATTCTTTGAGAAATTCAAGTACTTCTCAGGGTTTAACACCAGTGATGCAGAAACGTTTTATTACAAACTGTTAGATAAAACAGGAATGAAAACAATGCTGACAAACACTACATTAATATATTCAGAAGCATTTTATGAAAAAATTATGACATTTGGTTTTGATTATTGGAAAAATAACATTGAAACAAAAACCATTTGGGGTACGAAAGATTGGCAGGTACAAGGCCTAGAAGCACTATTCAGAACCTGCATGATACCAGAACAAATGATGTTTTTAAATGACACAATTCACCAAACATCCTGTCTTGGCCTAGCTATGATCAAAGACCTTAACAAACCGTCTATTCCAAAGCCAATACCTGAAAATACAACAACAGATATTGAGATAGACGTAACTAAAATTTTACATTTTAACAGAACACATCCTGATTGGAAAAAGTGGTTAATCTGGCCTACTGACACAAACAGCTGTCAAGATAGATTCCTGAATAAAACACAGGGGTTAAAAATGACCAGACAAGACCCTAAATACTCCCAGAGACAACATCCAGGGATAGTAACAACATACAGGGAAACTCTGCCTCGAATGGCTAGGATCATCCACACTGGCTGAAATTAAGCAACACTTGTCTTTACTTAAAGATGGTGCTGATTTGCGCGATTTCATTCTTGGTCCACGCAAACAGCGTCAAAAACGTTTCATAGCGGCCAGCAACTATGCTGCGTACAACGAGGCTTGGAAAGTCACACAAATTGAAACAGCAGAAAAAATACGAGAAATTGATCGTATTAATTTGGAAAAATCACTTTCTGTAGTGGACAATGGGTTAATGACTCTGTCCTCCAGAATATATTCGTTGGACAATATTGTATCTTCTGCCTTTGACATAATAGACAGAGACTTGCTAATGTTACAGCATGGCCAATCTCAATTACGTTCTATTGTACAATTAGGCTGGACGCTGCAAAATCTTCGTTCAGGCAATGTGCCTTGGCGTTTAATCAACACAACGTCATTATTTTCCATTTTTAACCTTACTGATAAACAAATCAGTTTGGCACAGAAAGGAGCAGACTATACAATCCTGAGCATCGAAAAACTTGAGAGATTACCATTGACAATGTCAGAGAGTCCTGTCATTGAATGGATAATACACGGAATTATCACTATTGCGATAACAACTTTCCGATTTAAAAAGTGCCTTGAATACATACCTACTGGCCAGTATGAACGATTGGGTAAAGGATATGTAAAATCAGAATGGAAATTACCATACACACATTCATGCTATAGTGACAGCGACAAAAATGTATTTCTTAGTGGTGAAAACTGTAAACGTTCACTAAGCGGTATACTTTTGTGTCAGGGTATTAATTTACACAGAGCCTGTGAAGGTAATTCTAACAACCTTTCATGCCACCAGCTTGTCACACCTGCAACGCAGATAGAGCCCTTCTTTATGCAACTTTCGAATGGGAGTTACATTCTTAGAACGGATCACAGATGTTGTGGCCTTGTTCCAGGGAAAAGTTATCTCGTAAGCGTAACATCCACGGTCAAATGCTGTATGCAAGCATTGTTCCCGAGCGGGCCTGGAGACACAGAGACTCCCATCTGGCCTCGTCTGCATTTCTCTTCTATACGAATTGATACCTTAAGCAAAATGAAATCTGTGCTTTTACAGACAACAGTGCCCATAACGTCATCAAAAGAGACGTATGATCTTCTAGTTGCAAGGACAGCTACGGGGGTTCATGACCTTTTATCAACAAATTGCCCCGTGCATTTCGTAGAAATGTTGAGCCAACTCCTTAACATGTCTAGTGCCACAGGCCTCCCAGGCATATTTAAGACGATTTTTACGGGACTGCTAACACCCGTTCAAGCAATTCTGGGAATCGTTCCAAATTTTGTCCACTCTGTTTTTGGCGGCATACCCCTATTTTTGGGACTTGTAGCAGGGATTTTATTTTTGACCCTCCTGCTTCGTTATGGCAAGCCACAGCTCAGACATGACTCCTATGGGAATGGAAGAAACAATCCTAGCAATGCGCTACCGGGACAGAATAACTAGAGTCCTTGGATTGGCCAGGCTGAGAGATCTAAACATGACCTGGTTCCTTTCATTCAGACCGATATGGCATTCCTGCATCTTACCTGTACTACGATGTATGATATGCGGAGATGAGTGCGTGTTGGACATCTGTCTTTCACTTCCATCAGCAGTACCAATGGATATCGATACTTTGCTAAGTCCGATAACGGCTCACGCATTGTGTTGTCCCCAGCGGCTACCAATCCTGATGACGGCATTCGTTGAGACTCCTGTGCTACGACTAGGTGGTAACAGTGGAGCGAGTGACAAAAGCAACATCACCCAGGTACGACCTTCTGTGAGCATTGCTGATCCCGACTTTGATGACAGCAATCATTCTCACACCTGCCAAGTTACAGCACTATCGAATTTGGTCGAACTGTCACCTGATTTTGTAGACCAATTCTTTGAGAGCCTGTCTGATATGATGTTCTCACCCGAACAGAAACAATAACTTTAGAGAAGCATTCCGACACACAGCGTTCCCATGAACTCTGAATTCGGCCTTCAGTTTTGAACAACAAAAACTGCTAAAAGCGTTGGAACTCTAATGTCCCAGTTCAAGCAATAATTCTTTTGAATTGAACACTTTTTAATATTCACCTTTTTTGGCACGAAAAATTCTTTGCTTAAAGTAAAAACTATTTATAGAGAACAGAAGCTTCAACTTCTATTTCTAAATACATCTAGAGACATAATAACTTTACACCAGCCTCTAGCACATTTTATTACAATGCATTTATATGTGATGAAATTATCTCGCCCTTCTTCTGTTTCAGAGATATTTCATGTGTAATTCTTTTTGCATAATCGTTCATTTGATTTCATATGCTATAATTTTTGAATGACTTCTATGCTTCAAAAACGTACAGTACCTAAATTTTCACGTATTACAAATACGCCTATTTCAAATGCATATATGTATTTTGGGATGGGCAATGTTACACATGCATCTTATTGCTCTAGTTTTAGTAATTTGATGGACATGAATTTGTGGAGTGGGTGTAGCGTTCTAATCTAGGACCCTGATCGATACTGTGACCTTATGCCCCTATTCGGCTATAAATCCATTTATTCCTTATATTGGCATAACCGTTCAAGTGCGATATTCAGAAACTCATCTCTGGCCTCACACGAACAGAGCCACATTCCAGAATAGCTTTCTCTGCCACTTCCTTTGCAACCAATTAGTTACTATCTGAGATTCCTAGATTAACACTCCGAGTTCTTCAACAAGATAAAAACTCAGCAAACCTGGAAATCCCCGCTTGCTGTGTTTTGATTAGTAATAGAACTCTAATGAGCACTGATAGACGATCACTTCCTAGTGACATCTTTATTGACGTCTTATGTCCAAAAACTTACGTCAAACAAGGCACCTTTCAGGTATAAATATTACCAACGTTGCCTTAAGCAAACGCTGTGCTGAAGCTATCAATGTTTCTGTGTTGCTGTCTGCCGTTGTTTCGCTGAAGCTGATGCTGCCAGCTATCTCGCTGCTGCTGAAGAAGCTGTCATGCTGATGATACCATAGCTGCTATCGCTACTGCTATCGCTGCTAACAAGCGAACGATGATGTGGTGAACTTAGGAGCTGAACAGCCATCCCCTGCAAAGAGCCCAGCAGATGCAAGCTGCCCGCGGACGCTGCTCCTCCTCCTCCTCCTCGACGCTCTGAGAAGAGACGCTGTCTTTCTCCTGCAGAGAAATCCAGCTCCGGCGTTTCTGGTCTACCCTTGCGGGTGACTGGGATATCGACTCCCTGAAGGAGATACCAGACCTCCATCATTCTATTCCAGAGGTATGGTGTTGACTAAACCCTTGAGAGAGAATTCTTGAAGCAAACCTTGGCAAGACCAACTTAACTTAAAGCTACTTACTTACTCCCCTCCCAAGTATTAGGCTTAGGTCAGGTACACTGGGGTAGGCGTAGTTAGAAGCACCAGTTGAGTATTTTAGCCTAATGTATATATGAATGTATATATGTTTTATTCATTTTAAACCATTGTATGGCTAAGAAACCATATCAATGCTTTTACAGTATTATTTCGCAATACTTATCTTACTGTACATACTTTTTATAATAACAAGTCTTGCAATTGTGGCAATTCATTTCTCTTGTACGAGAAGAAAGACTGTTCAATAAATGTTAACCTTTTATTGACAAAGCCCGTCTCTCTATTCTCTACATATTGTGAAAGTAATCTGCACCAACCTGACTGAGTAAAATAACTGTCTATTGTTTCACACGACCCTAGAGATTGACTCTTGATCTGAGGAGCAAAGTTGTCATGTTGCACGGTTGTTGGAAAACTGAATCCCTTCTTGTCTGTGCCAGGGAAGCTGATCACTTCCTATTCAGTCAAGAAAGTTTCCAGTGACCTCTGAGCTAGTTGGTAACAAACCCAATTAAGTTTAGCATAGTCAGTAGAGGCCTGGAAGATCCGCACTTCTACGTCGATACTACTGTTTATGTTATTACAATGCGCAGGGCCTATTGGGAAAATAGGAACTACACTACAATTTCTCTTATCGACTTGCGGACCTTCATACCGTATGGGTTGAATCAGAGTGAAGAACTACATGTACACTTATCAAAAAAACCTTGTGAGCTCGTTTGTTTGCTTTGTAATTTTATTAACTCAATTCACATCACTGGAGCACTGCACACTTATTACCAAGCACGTTCAATAACTGCAAAATTTCAATACTTAGTTTGACATGATTGTTTAATCAATGTTGAGGTTCCCACTAGAGGGCAAGAGAAAATTGTCGATAAACATCACTGCCAAATTTGAGCCAACCCACCGAAGGGTTTTATTGTTACCGAAAGTTTAAGACTCATGAATTGATGTGATCAAATGTAATATGACAAAATGAATCAATAATATTGTGTCATCATTCAGTGACTAAGTTAAATGTGTATTATTCGGACACGGGTTTGACTTCAATACACTGTTTTCCACATATTATCACTTTAATCACTTTTGATTTGGTTTGAGTTCTCAGCAGCATTTCCGACGTTTCCATAGTGTCCGTAGTCGAGTCTGCTCAGCAGCAGACTTGACTACGGAAACGCCCTCTACAAGTGAGCCCCAACCAAGCTCATCAAACAACTGAAATGCATCCAAAACGCCTCTGCATGACTGATCCTTGACGTACCACGCCACAGCCACATCACCTCCTGAGAAACCTGAACTGGCTCCCCATCAAGAAGAGGATATCCTTCAAGCTCCTCCTCCACGCACACAAGGCACTCCACAAGACCGGCCCAGCCTACCTTAACAGACAACTTTCCTTCTACATCCCCAACCACTAGCCCCGCTCCGCTGACCTCACACTCGCCACTGTCCCTCGCATCCGAAGAACAACCACCAGCAGGAGATCCTTCTACCACCTCGCTGCCAAGACCTGGTACACCCTCCCACTGAGTCTACGACAGACCCAAAACCTGCTGACCTTCAGGAGGCTACTCAAGACGTGGCTGTTTGACCAGTGGCAGCCCTACCTCCTGCCTCCTCCCAGCGCCTTGAGACCCTCGCGGGTATGTGGTGCGCTCTACAAATGACTGATTGATTGATTACATCTCCCAGAATGCTAACTGATGTAAAACAGAAAATTATCATTAAGCTTGTAATGAACAACAATGTATATAATTGGTCAGAATGCATCACTAGTGTTACCGTGAACAAGGTCTTGGTGAGACCGAAACGCGTTGGTTGTTGTATTCGGTCCGGATGAACTTTGATTGAAAGTAAAAGTGATCTTAAACCTACCAGTGAGTGCAACCCATTTTTTCCTTGGAAGGTTGTGGTGGATATAATACGGCTGGGCTCTGCCGTTGGGTTCCGCACTGCCCGAGAGCACTGGAAAATCCAGCCAAGATGGGCCAAACTGTGGAGCATTTATATATATATATATATATATATATATCCATCTTTTTTATGCGTCTGCGCAGACCACGGACCCGTGGAAGGTGGTGTGTATGCCGGTGAAGCAATGCGTTTCGGGTGTGAGCAAGGCTGCAAAACAGCCAAAACGCGCTATGAAGAAGCTTATTAAATCCTGAGCATTCCACTGCATATTGTGTTCTGAGAGTGCGGGACTCCTGTCAAGGGTACCTGTGTATATATATATATATCCATACTAATATAATAAAGAGAGAGCCCAAACCTTTGAGGCGGGTAATCTCAGGAACCACAGCACCAATCACAACACCCAATACAGCGTTGGAAAGGGCAGTTGCAGCAGAAGGACATAGGCTATGCAGACGCCCACCATATACATTTAAAAGGTAAAAGAACCGTTCCAGCAAAGTAGTCCTTGTGGGCGTGTCTGCGTTGTGCTGTGGGCGTGTGCTGGGGGCGTGACAAACGCTGGTGGCGTGTGGTACGTTCTGCCCTTCATGTCATGTCTCATATTGTGTGCTAATCCCACCCTGCTCCCTTTAAATATCACTACACCCCATAATCATAAACCACCCTTACTCCTTAAAATACCCCAACACCCTTAAAAACGAACCCATCTTAACCCTATAAATATACCCTGTACCCCAAAACCCGAACCTATCCCTAAACCCTAAAAATACTCCTGTACCTCAAAACCCAAACCTACCCCTGATCTCTAAAAATACCCCTGTACCCCAAAACCCAAACCTAGCCCTGAACCCTAAAAATACCACGGTACCCCAAACCCCAAACCTACCCCTGAACCCTAAAATACCCCTGTACACCAAAACCCAAACCTACCCCTGAACCAAAAAAATACCTCTGTACCCCAAACCTAGCCCTGAACCCTAAAAATAACCCTGTACCCCAAAACCCAAACCTACCCCTGAACCCTAAAATACCCCTCTACCCCAAAACCCAAACCTAGCCCTTAACCCTTAAAATACCCCTGTACCCCAAATCGCAAACCCAGCCCTGAACCCTAAAAATACCCCTGTACCCCAAAACCCTTACCTATCCCTAAACCCTAAAACTACCCCTGTACCCCATAACCCAAAACTATATCTGAACCCTTAAAATACCCAAACACCCCAAAGCATATACTTCAGTACCCCAAAACATATACCCCTATACCCATACTTACCTTATCCAAACATTAAAAAAATATATGCTTTTACCATTCATGCATTTACAACGAAATTTGTTGTAAATGTATGCGTGGTAAAAGCATATAAAATGTAATGCCATGCGTTACAATGGCATTGCGGAGACATGGTACTTTTGTAATGAAAGTATGCGGAGTGATGGTATGCGGAAAAAAAGTTGTGGAATAATGGGTGTTTACCCTCCCCCAGTGAGTACATTGGTGGCACGGCGGCCCACATCTCCAGCAACATACTCATATTTTTTCACCACCCATTTGAAAAATGCACAGGTCTCTCTCATGGATGGCCAGCACCGACATACACTTTTAGACACACCTCCCACCACAAGTTCTAGAATTGCGAACTTTAGAGCTGGGGAGCTACGTTCGAATCTCGGCATCAGCCCAACATCCTGTGATTCCAGGCAAATCGCTTTGTCTCCCCGTGCCTACCACAACTGAATGTGTTCTTCTGTAATGTAAATTGTGCTCATGCCATGTTGTCGAGTTCGCGCTATATAATATTGCAAGGAAAAATAAAGTAGGGAAACTCGAGTTCACACACTACTGAACGCTTAAGTGCATCAGAAGTGCACTGTGAATCAGAGCGATTCACAGGCCTGTCACAGATAAGAAATGCTATCAAAACGAAATCCTACAAAACAATATAGTACTGGCCGGCAGCAATTCATACCCGGACAACGTCGGGACGGGGTGCTAGAATATATATATATATATATATATTGTTACAACAAGTTTTCTTCATCAAAGAAGACACCGCACACCACTTCAATGCTGGTTAGTTGTGTTTATTTTCCTGTAGGTTTCTCCCACCTACGCGTTTCGGACTATTCAAGTCCCTGATCACGGTTTACAAACATTAGTCCTTTGTTTGTTTTGCATATTTATACTGAAACTCTCACATGGCAAGTTACGGTGCTTTGTGGGAACAGTAGGCAATTGCAGTTTATTGCTATTTCTCAGCTTTATCGCCGTGTTGCTGGTCTGCAAGTATTTCGCTTAGCATTAAGTTTGGGGTTAACATTGGTATTAGATTACCAAGTATATGTGAGGGCTGTTTTTGACATAAAGTATGTAAAAAACTATTTATGGAGGTGATATTATGCCCTCACATTAATGACCGATAGTCATTAGGTATGTAATGGCTGAGTGCCGTGTTTAACCTTACCCGTTATGCATGCGTTTTACTTGCAAGCCGTTAACACTTTGATAAGAAAAAAAAGAGAGTTTAAACTGTACTACTTAAATTACACGTCTTTCTAATGTATCATCTGAAAAGTTACTAAGAATACTACATCTTTTACTTTTTTAGACTTTTTAGACTTCTTAAACAGATTTATAAATTGTCCAGATTAGCGTGGTTTTCGCTTTCATGTTCTTTGTATCGTATAGTTCATATTTACAGGTGCACATACATCTCATGATCCCCGTTCAAACTCATAGGGGTTCTGGTTTTGAATCTAATTATTAATTTTGATTCGAGACTTCGTAGTTTTGTAATTCGATCACCACCTCGCTCATTTTCATTAATCACAGCTATGCCTGCATATGTAATGTCCTTCCAGGTTTTTCCAGGATGTGTTTTCAAATGTTTGGCTATCGCATAGCTGAAGTCATTGTTTATGATTGATCGAATGTGCTAGAGTATTCTCTTTTTGAGAGCACAAGTTGTTGAGCCAATGTACTCTTTCCAACAGAAACATTGAAGTTGGTATACAACGAATTGTGACTCACATGTGATTTTCTCTTTAATTTCGAATTTACGTCCTTTAGGGTCTTTCAAACTTTTGAGGTTTTGACCGATTTTACATGCCTTGCATGTTAGACATTTTGTAAATTCATGCTGTCTTTTTTCCAGCCAAGTCAAAGGCTTTATTATTCGGAAGTGTCTGTTGACCACGGTATCTTGTATCGATGGTGCTTTGCGAAATGTTATCAATGGTCTTTCTCCTAATAGAGATCCAATTTCTGTATCTTTTTTCAGAACACTCCAATATTTGGTCAGGATTTGTCTTATCTTAAAGCTCTCTTTCGAATAAGTAAGAATCATTCGTGGTTTGTCATCATCCGTTTTAAATTCTTTGATTTTTGGTATTAGTGTTTCTGTTCTCGTTTTGTTTCTTGCTCTTTGTACCCCATGAGTGATGTCTGAGTGTTTATATCCACGGGCAGTGAATCGTTCTTTTGTCTCATTGAACTTTTTCTCCATCTCTTCATCCTCAGAACAATTTCGTCTCATGCGGAGAAACTCTCCATACAGAATACTTCGCTTTAAGGAGGTGGGATGAAAGCTAGTACCAAACAAAACGCTGTTTGTAGAGGTCTTTTTTCTGAAGACTGTTGTCTCAAGTTTGTTGTTTTTTATGTAGACCTTGCTGTCCAAGAAGTCTATTTCTTGAATATTGTAGGTGAATTTCAGTCCTACGTTGTTCTTGTTCAGAGCATCAATGTATTCAATTAGTTTCTGCTTTGGACCTTTCCAGAGGACGAAGAGATTGTCAATAAATCTCAACCATAATACCACATCTGCGGTATATTGTTCATTTTCCTCTCCCCAAGCTATGTTTTTCTCCCACCACCCCATGGTGAGATTAGCATAACTTGGGGAGAAAGAAACGCCCATTGCACAGCCATAAATTTGGGCGTAAATGTTCTTGTTGAATAGGAAAATGTTATTGGTTAGAAAGAATGTTATCATGTCGATCAACATGTTCGTGTGTCTGATTTCTGAGATTGGGCGTTGTTGTAAGAAGTATTTGAGTGCTTTCAGCCCAACATCATGTTGTATCGACGTGTATAGAGATACAACATCTATTGTTGCCAACCAATATTCCGGATGCCAATTAGTGTTCATTATGTTCCTGAGGAAGTCCCCAGTGTCCTTTATGAATGAGCTGAGAGATGGGACGATGGGTGCCAAGAAGTAGTCAACATAGGATGCAACGTTTTCACATAAAGATCCACAACTTGAAATTATTGGTCTAGCCGGTGGATTATGTAAAGTCTTGTGGATCTTGGGTAAGAAGTATATTGTAGGTGTTATTGGGAGTAGTACTGTCAGGTAATCTTTCTCTTCCTTGTTTAATAGTCCCCTTTCATAACATTCACTGATTTGTTTGTGCAACGTTAGCATCATCTTGGAACTTGGATTAGTATGCAGTAGTTTGTAATTTGCCTCGTCATTAAGTTGCCGATTAGCTTCCTTTACATAGTCTGTTTTGTTCTGGATGACTATGTTCTCCCCCTTATCCGCAGGCTTGATTTCAATTAGGGGGTTTAGTTGAAGAGCTTTTAGAGCTGCTCGTTCCTGTTCACTGACATTTTCTTTGCTGTTATTCACATTAGTCATCGTTTCAAGTTCTGCTACTACTAGGTTGTGATATAAATCTATGCGATTCCCAGGATGTATTATTGGGCAGAATTTGGATTTTCTTTTAAAGTTGGTTTTGGAGTCTGATGCTATGGGGATTCCCATGTCCGTTATTATTTGAGTATTACTCATGTCTGTCTCTTCTGTCTGATGAGTAAGTTAATATGCAGTTTCTAAGCTTGCTGCATCCGCTACTGTGAATGTTTCTGGTTGTGGTAGACTTTGCTCAGTTGTCTCTTTTTTCTTTTTAGCGAAGAATTTCTTCAATTTTAATTTACGTATATATTTGTATACGTCAATTCTCGTTTCAACTTCATCTTGATGTTTATCAGGACAAAATGTTAGCCCTTTACTTAGAACAGCTGTCTCAGATTCAGTTAATTGGTGATCAGATAGATTGACAATGACCTTAGGATCCTTTTTTTGGAACTTTACTTTTTGTTTTTAATACTTTTTCGGTGCTGCTCTGTTGCGCAATGGGTATCTTCGGCTTCCTGCTTCTCTTAGTTTTCCTCCTTGGCTTGTGTTCGCCATTTGTCCTCTTCCACCTCCTCGTGTATGTATATATATAATATATATATATATATATATATATATATATATATATATATATATATATATAGATATATATATATATCTATATCTATATATATATATATATATATATATATATATATATATATATATAGATATATATATATATATATATATCTATATATATATATATATATATATATATAGATATATATATATATATCTATATATATATATCTATATATATATATATATAGATATAGATATATATATATATATATATATATATATTACCTACTGGCGGTTGCCACTAGTAGGTAGTTATAGTTAGGACCTAGTTTCCATAGGAAATCCACAACAATCTATTTGGAATAACTTTAGAGCCGGTGGACGAATCTTTGTGAATTTCTCTAAGAAAATGGCCTACTTGGTACCGCTCCTTCCCTTAAAGTTTGGGGGTGATTCGTCATGTGGGGGCCGAGAAAAAAGGGTGGTCCCAAAACGTGTTTTCCCCATGCAATTTTCCATAGGGACCTTTAGCCAGGGCTACAGCCCGAACGACTGAACGGAATTACACCAAATTTGGCAGAGAGGTAGAGTTCTGTTCACAGATTGTGCTTTTTGTTAAATGGTGTAAATCCGTTCTGAGAAAATTTCAAGTAAAATCATAGCGATATCTAGAGACGGAGTTCAGCACGCGCACGGAAATCTGTTCAATTACGAGCGCGAGCTGCATGCTGATTGGCTGTGAACTATCTGTCAACACTCGAAACCAGGAAGTGTTGGCGGCCATCTTGTGCCTTTGCTAGAACCGAGTCACAAGAAAATAGTAAAACAAAGTTGAGAAATAAGGTAAGGGGGTAGGCTAGAGACATTCTGACCCTCTAGGCTTGCTCAGGGGGTCGTATATCGATGTATAGGCTCTATTTTTCATTTTTTAAAGAAAAATCACGGGAAATGCGTATGGAAAAACGTAGAATTACGAGCAGGAGCTGGATGCTGATTGGCTGTCAATACTCCAAACCAGGAAATGTTGGCAGCCATCTTGTTTGTCGGGAGAGCAGAGTCACAAGAAAACAGTAAAAGAAAGTTGAGAAATAAGGAAAGGTGGCAGGGTAGAAACATTCTGACCCTATAGTCTTGGTCAGGGAGTGGTACATGGATCTTTAGGCTCAATTTTTATTTTATTTTAAAAAAAAAATGGCGGGGTACTCGTGTAGTACTTGTACGCGGTGGAAAAGGTGAAAAAAAAGTAGAAGTTTGTTTTATTCATTAGGTCCCGGGGGGGCAAATTACGGGGGCAATTTTTCTGCATAATGGGGGCTTGTAAGGTGCCCCGAGCACTGGGGGATCGGCACTCCTCTGGTTTTATTTTGAAGTACGCGGGGGTTACGTTGCTACTCCCCGCAGTCTCGGTGAGCTGCACCCCTGTTGTGGGAAGTAATCATTGACACCAGAATAGATGAAAGATGTATTTATTATGAATGTAACAAGGGCCCACAGGGAGCCAGAAAATAAGGGTGCATTCTCAACAACCCCTCGGGTCTTTTAAAAAAAAAAAAGTTTTTTGCTCTCTCTCTCTCTCTCTTTCCCTGTGCACGTTGCGGGGAACGCTACATTTCTGGGGCAGTGATATGTAAAATGACCCTTCAGCTCCGGGTATCTGCATTGTCTGGAGTTTTTTATTACTGTTGGGAGGGTGGGCTTGATAATACGTCCTTGTAAATTGCCATAGAAGCCTATGTTCTGGTGTTAACATGGGCTTCTATGGGAAATAACAAGGCCGTATTATCAAGCTCATTATCGCCGTTTTATCAGCAGTTTCCTGTCAATAAAACGGTGATAATTTTAACACCGGTCCTTGATAATATGCACCTAAGTTTACTGGTAAAAAAAAGAGCAATGGGCCATATTATCAACAAAAGGCGATACATTATCGTCGCTTTTATCGGCAGGAAACTGCTGATAAAGCGGCGATAATGGGCTTGATAATATGCACTTGTGAAGAACCATAGCAGCCTAGATTAGGATCAGAACCTGGGCTGCTATGGGAATTTACAAGGGCCTATGGTTTTTTAATAATGTTGGGAGGGTGGGCTTGATAATACGTCCTTGTAAATTCCCATAGAAGGCTATGTTCTGGTGTTAATATGGGCTTCTATGGGAAATAAGAAGGCCGTATTATCAAGCTCATTATCGTTGTTGTATCGGTAGTTTCCTGCCAATAAAATGTTGATAATTTTAACATCCGGTAGTTGATGATATGCAGCTAAGTTTACTGGTCAAAAAAAGAGCAATGGGCCATATTATCAAGAAAAGGCGATACATTATCGCTGTTTTTATCGGTAGGAAACTGTCGATAAAGCGGCGTTAATGGGCTTGATAATATATCCTTGTGAATTGCCATAGAAGCTCATGTTGACACTAGAACTTGGGCTACTATGGGAATTTACAAGAGCCTATTATCAAGCCCATTATCGGCGCTTTAGCAGTACTTTTCTGCCGTTAAAAGCGGCGATAATGTATCACCCTTTACTGATGATATGGCACTGACGGGTATATTATCAAGGGGTGATGTTAAAATTATTGTTGTTTAATGGGCAGGAAAGTGCCGATAAAACGGCGAAAATGGTCTTGATAATACGTCCTTGTTAATTCCCATAGCAGCCCATGTTCTGGTGTTAACATGGGCTTCCATGGTATTTAACAAGGGCGTATTATCAAGCCCAGACGTGGCCCCTGGAGGGAGTTGCGGTGGGACAGGCGGTTCGGGGGAGGGGCAGGGTGGGGGGTGATAAAGAACGAAATCTGGATGATTGTAGGCAAGTAAACAATTACATTAATAAAACAAACTTCTGGCTATATTATCAACAACATAAGGCGATACATTATTGCCGCTTTTATCGGCAGGAGACTGCCGATAAAGTGGCGATAATGGTCTTTATAATATGCCGTTGTAAATTGCCATAGTAGTCCATGTTAATAGTAGAACCTGGGGTGCTATGGGAATTTACAAGGGCCTATTATGAAGCCCATTATTGCCGCTTTATCAGCAGTTACTGGCGATAAAAGTGGCGGTAATGTATCGCCTTTTGTTGATAATATGCCCCTTCATTTCTATGATAGTATGTAAAACTTTCCTTTTTTTGTGTAGCAGTTGTACTCTCTACGCATCCGCAGCCTCGTTTCGAAGCTGACGTTTTTTCTTTTTCTTCAAGTTCAACAAACAAAGCTTTCTTTATTTCAGGTATTAAATTTGGCGCTTTGTTTTCCCGGGTCGTGTGTGTCATCCGCTGTTGTAGTTTTGTAATATATTAATAATCGTATTTTATCTACATTTATTTGGAACATAGTATTGAGGCGCCAAAAGTTGATGAGGTACTCCGTTCACCGCCATTTTAGTAGTTTGTCACCATTGTTTTTAATATATCTGTTACTTTCATTTTATCGTCCTCCTATTTTCTTTGTGATCAACGAGATTTCGAGGCAGAGACACCACGGTGTTTGTCCGTAAACTCTAATGTTATCAGACTTGGTCACATGTATACCTAAAAACGAATTTGAAGGACATAAGCCACAGCCATTACAACGCGTGATTGTCAACACATAGACATTATTAAGATTATCGCCGCTTTTATCGGGAAAAAAAATGGCGATAAAGTGGTGATAAAGGGCTTGATAATAGGCCCTTGTGAAATCCCATAACAGCCCAATTTAACACCAGAACCTGGGGTGGTATGGGAATTTCCAAGGCCCTATTATTAAGTACATTATCGCCATTTTATCGGAATTTTTCCTGCCGATAAAAGCGGCAATAAAGTATCGCCTTTTGTTGATAATATGCCACTTCGTTTCGTGCCCTGCATTGCATTTTGCGATGCAGGGCGCAGGATAAGAAATCCATTTTATTAATTTAATTGTTTACTTACCTGCAATCATCCACATTCCGCTGTTTATAACCCCCCATCCTGCCCCTCCCACGCCCTACTTGCCTACCTCACCACAACTCCCTCCACAGGCCGCGGCTGAGTTAGTTACTTGTACTCACCTTAAGCATAATACATTTTTTTTAAAGTATATATTATAAAATTGTCATCTGTGGAACATACAAAAAAACACAGTTACTAGATATATTTTACAACACAAAATAATTTGTAAAACATTTCATTTGCCTTTTTTTGCTGTTCTCAGAATATATTGAATTTCACTATTGTGAGTTCAATAGTACTCATCACATAACAGCGGGCAAAAAAAAGACAATCCATAAGGATATCTTAAAAAACCCAGTCAACATTCTCAATAACAATATAAAAAAAAGAAATAAAACATATCTTAAATGTTTTTTTCTAAGAGCAATTTCTTACGTAAATATAACATATCTCAAACAATCATAAAATAACAATCCATTCTGATTAATTTTCTTACACTGTAAATAATGTTACTTACAAATAGATGCTGACAAAATACACAGGAAAAAGTCCTTAATGGTTTTGCACACTTTTCCTTACGGCCAAATAGTATGCATCAAGTCCTTTGTTTGGAAGTTGTTCCATAGTAATCCTGAACGTCTGCCTCCCAGCCTTCTGATCCAAAACCACCAACATCATCTAAGGGTCCCACAGGACTCATCCATCAGTCCGACGCTGTTCAACATCTACATGGCCACCCAACACAAGTAGCCACCATCACAACTTCAACAACATCTCCTACACAAAGAACACCCGGCTCATCCGCTTCCTCACCAAGAAGCCACATACCACCGAAAGCAACCTCCACGACACAATGAAGAACGTCATTAACTACATAAGAGCAGCTTTGTAAACACAAACTGGCAGAAGATGAAGGTACTCATCCTCAGACCCACTCCATCAGCCTCAGACAACTCCTGCTACCTGACTACAGTGTGAAGAGTACCAACACCTACCAACCATGTGCACAACATAGGATTCAACCTCAACTGCTCCCTCTCCATGTGTAAGCAAGTCTACACCTTGTCCTCGTACTGCTATAACACCCTCCACATGCTCCGCCACATTTACACGTGGATCCTAACCAAAAGAAGAAGAACAGTGACACAGGCTCTCATCAGCAGCAGACTACATGGTGGTAAAATACTCTACACATGAATTCTCGCCAAACACCTACAAAAACTACAACAAATCCAAAAGACCACTACGTAACTGATCATCAATGTCTCCGGCTGCACCCACATCACCCACCACCTGATACACCTACACTGCCTCAATATCAACAAAAGGATCACCTTAAAGCTCCTCACCCTCACTTACAAAATACTCTACAACACCAGACTAATGTACCTTAACATCAGTAATCCTAAAGGGCAAATTTTGATCTTAAAATGTTGTCTTTAAAAATATTAGGTAACAATTTGGTAACTCTTTGGGCAAACGTTGCTTAAAAACTAATTGAGTATCATTACACTGCATCCAACCTTTCAGACATTTTAAATAAACAATGTGGTAGAAGCTCCATCATGAAAAATAATAGCAACAGCTATTATTCAGCTAGTTCTTCCTGATATTGAACATTGATTAGCTACAAAATTTATAATCAAAGTTTTCAATTTTGTTCCATCAGTTCTACAACCTTACAGCATTAAAATAACATACTGTCCATATCTTTGTATAAATAATGTTGATGACATTTCTGATTTACATTGGCTACACTCCATGTTTTGAATTGCTCCTCTAATTATATTGGTAAAAGACACTGGTTCACAGTCAGGTAAAGTCAAATATATGAATCTCTCAGTGTCTATGTCAGTGCTACAAGTAAACAAACAATTTCGACAGTCATGATGCCATTTCTTAAAAAGGCCAAAAAGGTTTTCAACATCTATACCTTCATCTTCCAGGACACCAAGCATATACGTTAAAAATTCCTGACAATCTTGCTGAATATTCTGCGTAAATTGACTAGAACCAGAACATATGTCCAAAACATTTTGAATATCAGAAACACTTTGTATTTCACTTTTATTACTAGTACATTTCTCATAAACCGAATTCAACAATGAACAGCATCTTTTGTCCTGATTTTCTACAATTTGCTGTTGGAAACTTTGAAGAAAAAAAACAACATTAACAACTACATTAGCATAGCAGTTGACACCAGAACTATTTTCAAACCGATAACCAACATTCTCTTCAACACTGTCCTTTGTCTTTTTGCTTGGAGGCGCAACTTCATCTTGGTTTTTTTCTTTTTTCACAGTTTCAGAACAGATATTCTCAAATCATCTTTTTCTAACTACCACACGCTTTTCAATCACTGGATATTCACCTAAATTGGGTGCATATTCTCTTCTTTACCTATTATACTCTTTCACACAGTTTGTATCTGCAGAAACTTTTGTCTCATCAAAATCAATCAAGTACAATCCAGATAAAGTTCTGACTTGAGACAAAGCAACGGATGCCATACCTTCTTTAAACACGGTACTTCCAATATTTACTAAAGCACAATCTACACTTAAACCTTGAGATTTATGAATGATCACCGCATATACCAAACAAACAGTTTTCTGCAGACATACAAATCTTTTACAAGCAAAAAACGAGCTGCACAATGACTAACTTGTTGTACTTCAGCAATTTCATCAAATTTGATTTTCAAAAATTCAATGCCAGCTCTGTTTACATAATTAACAAAATCAATAATTTTACCCATTGCTCCATTTACTAAACCTTTTTGCACATTCAAATTACGTCGCAAAATTACCCTACAATTTACACATGCATACAAATTCTTTTCTAAACCCGCAGTTTTACTTATCGATTTCTCTAAAGAATCCAATTTCCTCTTCAAGTTTTCACTCAAAATAATACTGATTCCTTCATGTTCTATTTTATCAATTGCTTCCAATTTTATAATTTCTTCATTTTCCCACTTTAACATTTCTTCATTGAATATAGAACATTCACGCAGTGTTGCCATTAAGCAGATTACAGATTTGTTTTCTGCAATTCGCATGTATATTTTCTCTGGGACAATATTTGCATTTGGAAACAAATTGGAAAGTAATCGTGTCTGTAAAGCTTGTTTGCCATGTTCGGTCAATTTTCAAATTCTTATATCTTGAAGAACAGATCCATAATCAACATCATTTGCTTGTCGCATATTTGTAGTAAGGTCCCTCATACTGAAAATATGACCAAATGTTTACATTGCCAATACTCCCCAAAGACTTTCTAGTATCTTCATGCACCAGTGTTTTAAACACTGGCTGTCCTTTTACAGGAGTAAGTTGAAGAAGATCTCCAAAAACTATGACGTGTTTTCCTCCGAATAATACGTCATACTCTGTTTTAAGAATTTGCTGCATTCTTAAATGCACAAAGGTAAGCATTAAGTTTGAGACCATGCTTACCTCATCAATAATGAGAAGCTTCATTTTCTTGAAACTTCATAAGAAGCTTCTCCAGATAGCATGTGGTATTGTAATTTGTTGTCATGCTCTACTGATAGCATTAATAAACGATGTAAAGTAATTCCTTTAATATTGTGTACCGCCAACCCAGTTGGAGCAGTGACAACACAAGACAAATGCGAGTCAGTTCTTTTCTGTAGAAAACTTGCGATTACTTTAATTAAAAAACATTTTCCTGTTCCAGCTTGTCCACTCACATACATACGGATAGGTTCAAATGATGAGAAAGAGCATTCTTTCTTCTCATGAAGAAATCCATGGTCAATCTGTTCTCTCACTGGCTCATATATTTCTTTCTGCTCAAGATTTAGTTGATCTTCCAAGTTTCCTAAGTTTGTTAGATGTTCTTGACCTTGATACATTACTGTTTCCACCTCTTCCATAGCAGTTGCTGCTTCATTTAGAACAATTGGTTCTCCCAGTGGGTCCTGACTCAACGGAGCAGAAGTTTGACTCTCTTGAGAACTGTCTCTAGCAATCTCAGCTGCTATTGTACCTTCTTGCTCAATTTCGTCATTCAACATTTTGACATAATTAGCAAAAATAGGACATTCTATAGTATCTTCAGTTGCATTGAAGGAATCTTCATAGCTCTCAAAACCTCCATGTAATTTCTATTCTGAAAGCCATGGCTTGAAAAGTTGCAAAAGAGCTAAATAGTAAAATTCCCTTTTGTCAGGTGTTTCGCAACTCAGTTTACAGTGATTAATCAAATGTCCTTTTCTTTGTTTCACCAGACATCCTTCAGAACCAATAACGACATATATACCATTATTAATGTTGCAGCACTTCATAGAGACAAATGTTCTCAAGATGATGACTTCTATTTGGATAATATGTATCCAACATATTTGTTTTCACAATATCAGTACTTTTTGGCTCTTTTTCAGCTAAATATTCAATTTCTTGTACAGATTTGAGAACTCGGTTTCGTGTTGCAGCAAGACCTAGACTCCCCAAATGATTCTTCTAGATTTGGAGTATAGACTTGCAGATGATAAGCGATCCGAGCATTCATACGCTCCAATTTCTCGATGAGATAACATCTTCAAACTGTAACTGTATAATTTCTTACTTAGACTCTTCTCATGGGAAATCTCTTCCCACATTTCTTTCAATTCCGTCTTTTCTGACTTTGTTATGTACGATGTCACATATCGAGCAACAGCAATGGAATTGTCTGCAACATATTGAATATCCGTATTAGCATTCCAAATGAACAAAATGACTGGGTTGTAGTCATTTATGTATTTTGACTCTTCATTTCTTCTTAAGTTGTAGGTATTTTTTGGAGACTTTCTTGTGATATTATGTTGCAAAGATGACATAAAACTGTTCACTCTTCCTTTTGATATTACAGGTCGAGGAAATGCAAAACAGCATTTGCTGTAGAATTTGTCCTTAGAATTGTCCTTTCGACGGCAGTATTTGCCACAACGATGGCTTTCGAATCGTAAGACTTGTTGTCTTAAGTCCTTATCTTGTGTACTTTTGGGTACTTCACATGTAGCATATTCTTCAATAAAAGACAACACAGTATCATCTGAGTCTGTTCCAAATTTGGGAGCATCTTTGATCCATACTAGCATATGTATATGAGGAGCACCTCTGACTTGATACTCCTATCTCCAAAAGAAATCCAGAACCTTTCCAAGAGGAGGATTTTTTTTATTGGTGATAAAAAACATCATAGCTTCGAATCTATGATTGAAATTCCTGCATACATTAACTGGATCCAAAGAGCACAATTCTCCAGGTGTCTTGTATTCGATATTTGGTATATTTGGATTTGCCTCTCGAAGAAATTTAAGTAAATCATCCCAAGCATATTCAACACAGCTTAGAGTAAGGAACCATGTAGGAGTTCCTAAGTTCCTCAGCATACAGTTAAGTTCTACATGACAACTGTACCAGTACTCATTAGTACCACGCTGACATGCCATCAGATTAATCAGCTGAGTTTCCAAAACATTATCTTTCTGCTGTACTTTATCCATAAATTCCTTTGCCGAAACATTTTGCAGATGTACACCTGTTTGTTTTCAATATGTGGTTTACTGCATAAGAAAGTCCAGACAAATCACTCTCAAACAAAAGATGAAACAAATATGGAGTACATTGTCAAAATCTTGCATCTTCTGCATATAATCTTGATGTCCGGTATTCAGATGCAGGAATCTGCGCAGGTCGTTCATCATATTGTCCTCCTTTTCCGGTCTGATTTTTATAATGAATTTGTCGACAACAAATACAAGAATAATTTGGCCTTTCACCTGATATCACCTTAAACTGTATAATTTCTTGCTCACAATTTTCTACACTACACTGTCCTACATTCTCTTCCACATTTCCTTCTATTAATCTCTCACTTTCTGCACTGTCTTCCTGAGGACCAAAGTAACTAATCTCAATTTCATCACAAAAATTTGTTACATCTGATACAGATCCGCGCAAAAGAGCAATGTTCAACTTTTTTAACATTAGTGCTGGACTTTTCGCGTTATACAATGTTCTGACTAATTTCCTCATCTGAGTATGATGAACTGCTAACATCCTGAAATGGTGGAAAACACTTCTACATACTTTTTTAGAAACACAAGGCAGAGAATGACCTTGCAAACCAGTATTTTCTCTCACTCTGCAAGGGTCTTGTCCTTGTAACATCTTAATCTTTTGTTTAACACTTTTCTTGGTATAATTACATAAGAAATTGCGTAAAAAATCAATAGATTCTTGCCGCACACTGCAAATACTACTACAATTCCAAGTGTACACTGTAGCTTTAGGACGTCTCCCTAAAACTTCATCAGCTAACACCTCTTCTGCATTTCTAGGAACAATTTTCTCTTTCTCAGTAGGACAACCATTTCTAACCTCATAAGCACGACCACTGGTGTCAACTGCATGCAACAAATCATTACTCTGAAGATAAGTTTCTTCATTAAAAAAAGGCTCAGAACTTGAACTATGTTTCCATTCACCCCAAAAAAACTCACAAAAATTACCTCTGTTAATTAATCTTCTCCACTTACTTTTGGACTTCATTAAATGGATTCGCTTATCTAGTGATCTAACTCTATTGATTACTAAAATAAACAGTTTTCTTTTCAATTCCAAAGCTTTCTCAACTACATTTTTTATAGCTTTCTTCTTCTTATAAAATACTGTTTTTTTCTTATATACCTTAATTTCTTTCAATAAATTTGATACCAATCTATTATAAAAATAAATGTCCTAATTACCATGAATTGCTTTTTGTTCCTTGTACACAGTTTTGTCTGCACTTGATTTTCCATTATTCTTTTGTAAATGTATAGGCATTTATATAGCGCACTACTTACCCGTAGGGTCCCAAGGCGCTTCGACCGCTGCGAAACCCTTCCTGGCTTCCCTGAGAGATGGTCCCTTAATGGGTTTCTCCAGGGTGAGACCAGGCATCCCCGGCGGTCTGGTGGGGCCGTTAGTGAAGATGAGGCAAGCTAATGGCCAGAGTTGCCGAGTGTGATCGCTGATCAGAGTGGGCACCGAGGCGAGAGAATTATCGAGTCCGCTGACCCTGGTCCAGAAACCTGCCGCGCCGGGAATCGAACCCTGGTCCCGGGCCGTCCTCTGCTCTCGGGTCTGCCGCCTCTAACCAGTGAGCCACACTACTTCACTTTTCTTTATTAGTAGTTTTTTTTTTCATTGCTGATACACTAAAGACATTTTTCTGTTTCTGAACACTACTCTTAGGGGGTCATTAGGATGGCGGGCGGATAACATGGCTAAGAACTGGTCTGGGCAGGTGTTAATATTTGGAGATGTTCGCGGTTAGCGCGAATATTTCCAAAGGTTCGCCTGCCTTGCTAATAGGCGATAGCGACGTTAGCGACTGCATTCAGCCGCTAACTGGTTGGGTACGCCCAGTTTGCACGTCATTTGCGATAAACATCGCTGACATGCAAAGCGAGCCCCAAACTGCTCGCTATCGTCTAAAAGCTGTCGTTAACATCAGTTAGTGACAGTTTGCTAATAGGGCGATAGAATTATTGCCGCTTAGCGGCCAAAAACGGATGCTAAATCGGTGATAATTGCCTATCGCCCCCCTTGGTAATATGCCCCCTGGATCATTGCAGGTAAGTAAACAATTACATTATTAAAATGAATTTCGGGACATTTTATCAACAAAAGGCAATAGATTATTGTTGTTTTTATCAGCAGGAAAATGCCGATAAAGCGACGATAATGAGCTTGATAATATGTTCTTGAGAATTCCCATACCAGCCCAGGTAAACACTAGAACTTGGACTTCTATAGCAATTTACAAGAAGCTATTATTAAGCCCATTTTCGCCATTTTATCTGCAGTTTCCTGTCCATAAGACGTCGATAATTTTAACACTGGTCCTTAATAATATGCCCGTCAATGCCATATTATCAGTAAAGGGTGATACATTATCGCTGTTTTTACCGGCAGGAAAATGCCACTAAAGCGGCGATAATGGTCTTGATAATATATCCTTGTGAATTTCCATAGAAGCCCAGGTTAACACCATAACCTGGGTTTCTATGGGAATTCACAAGGATATATTATCGAGAGCATTATCACTGCTTTACCGGCAGTTTCCTGTCGATAAAAGCAGCGATAATGTATCATCCCTTATTGATAATATGGCCCATAATCCCTTAATGTACAGAGGCACAAAATGATATTAAAGAAAAAAACATAACAGCATGCATTATAGCAAAACACATTTACTACTATAAAACATTTAAAAACAGATGAATATAGGAGCATATTATCAATACAGGCGATAACATTATCAACACTTTATCTGCAGTTTCCTGCCGATAAAGTGGTGATAATTGTATCATTGAGTCTTGATAATTTACCCCATACTTCGTTGATGTACAAAGATACACCGCACAGACGCAATCCCATACAACTTTTCAACTCACCTTTCAAATTGAAATCTAGATTAACAAGAATACCACTCACACAGTGGATATTCTTCTACAAAATCTCTGGAGTTCAGTGTTTGCAGCACAACCATCAAATTGAACATTTTCCCTCTCATTTTACGCATACATACATATAAATAACTAATTAAAATCCTGTTCACATTAACTCAAAGGAAAACACACATTTCTATTGGTTTAACATTCCAAAGCTTTCGAACTAATAGAACTTTCAACCCTTGCCCCGTTCCAGAATCTGCCAGTTACCATAGAAACATTTCAGGGAACACCTAACTCAGCACACAGGTGAAAAGTTCATCATACATTGTTGCAAATTAAAACAGCAAGTGTGCTTGACTGGAGAATATACCAGCTTTTCTTATGTAACGTTCTTTTTTATCACTTTTTCTTAACCAATAAAAATAAGGCTTTTAAAAAACAAAAAACATGGAACCTAGTTTTTTGTAAAATGTTGTCAAACAACCAATCATTTCTTTTCTTTTTTTGAAAACTGCATGTTGTCCACCATTTTAGAAAAATCTTACTTTTAAAACTAGCATTTCATTTACAGACGCCATCAGAGTGCATCCAGACCTCTCTTCAAAATGCTTACAGTGTGGAAGTGTGGATTGTGGGACACTGCTATATTTTCTGGAGTCAAAGGTACGCACAACAGAATAGAATTCACAAGGACCTAGGTTTACCAAATGTAGACATTAAATGGATTGGACAGAGAGGATTAAAGTTGTACCAATTGATGCCATTGGTGAAATCCTTTATGCATCTCCAACACCCTGACCTCATAATTGTGCACTGTGGTGGCAATGACCTAGGCACTTTGACTGGGGTAGCTCTGGAAATGCTCACGAAGGACACCTTTGCCCAATTGATGACACTGTTCCCGAAAACTGTCTTTGTATATTCTAATATATGCCAAAGGCAGAGATGAAAGCGGTCCAACCACTATTGTCCACAGTTTGAAAAAGCTAGGAAACATGTGAATAAACCTGTTTCTGCCTTTCTCCGAGACTACCGAATGGGATCCATTTACAACAATAATCTGCATTTCAATATGCATGGCATCTATAGGAGAGATGGTGTACATTTTACAGATGAGGGGAACAGAGTGTTCCTCATAAACTTAAGACTGCATCAGTACTTACTTGTAGGTACTAAAATCTCGCAATTGTTGTGTCCCATGGCCGAGTGCGGGCTCGAACACTGCCTTGAGACATTTCTTTTGCTGTCCTACTACAATTCCCAGGCTCCTAAGCGGAAGCGCGCGGCGGAAGAGGTGGTGACGTCATCGCGCAAACCTTCATGAGGAAGCCGGGAACTGCTGAGCGCCGCCGTTGATTCTACTTTCATCTAGGAAGAGTACGGTAGGGGTGTTCGCACCGAGTTTATGTTTATCCCTGTACTGATCTACTGTCAGTTGCCATTCTGGTTCCAGGTCCTTGTGGTTTCCGTTTTAAAGGCATATTCCGAAGGTTCGTTAATCCGAATTCTGTCTGTTTTGATACTATTTCATGAGGTGGCGCCCCGATCTTCCAGCAGTGGGAGAATTGTTTCCTCATTTGGCATCTTGGTTGCCTCTCTGCATTAGGGGCACTCGTGACTTGGTTTGCTGTGCTCACTCTGGGCACGTCAGTTTACATTACAAGCAAACTTGTGTCTTTGTTTACTGTGCTCACCTCTGGGCACGGAATTGGGAATGGGAACATTGGTTGACTCTCTGCGTTAAGAGAGTAGAAGTGCTTTGAATAACTGTGCTCACCTTCGGACGCTTAGGAGGTGACTCGGAGCGACTCTCTGCTGTAAGAGAGCACTCGTGACTTTGAATTACTGTGCTCACCTACGGGCACAGAAGAAGCATCTTTTTTAAGGTGCTCCCTGAGTTTCATTGGAACATTTTCATGTCCTATATTTAAGGGTGAGCTCAACCCGTAGCGCAATCCTTAGGCTTGGATTATTGAATGACTTATTGCGCACTTTTTGTTTCTTTGCAACAGGGGTACTTGAGCTTCGCCTGGCAGGCTGTTTTTTACCAAGCCCCCTGTTGAAGCCTATTGCATGTATCCTTTTGGTATGTAGTGGCGATGCCTTTTACAGTGACATGTCATTGATCTGTTGATAGCAGTATAACATAGAGTTCTTTAAATTATAGAATTGGACGTTCTCTGCATCTCCAGATTGCCAGGCAAAGCACAATTATTTTCCTTTACAGGTATTGCAGCTTATTTGTTTATGTACAGAAAGATGGCATGTAACACTTGTAATCTATGTGTAAGTGGTCGCATTGTGTGGGCTTGACTCATAGTGCCTTGTTCTCGTTTCAGCTCTCTCTCCCTGCTGTCCCCATCCTGCCCTTCCCTGTTCTTTTTGTCCCTCACTTGACCACTCCTTTGAGTCTGTGGTATTTCAGACCTAGGGGCTGTCTAGTGGTGGAACCCATTGAGCATCGTACGATCCTGAGGACACCCGGACCTGACAGCAATAAACACAACAGCACTTTTAGAGCCACACAACACATAAACAAATACACTTCATAAATATCTAAAATGATTTTTTGTTTTCTTGCTTACGTACGCTTACATGACGACTTTCAACATTACAGCTGTATGTCGTCCATACGTGGTTGGTACGCGTACAATAAATCTACCACCCCGTGAGCAACACCATAGTTTCAGAATGTTTCTATTGTGCCCCCTTTCCTTATTTGTCAACTTTGTTTTACTGTTTCCTTGTGACTCGGCTGCCGTCACAAATAAGATGGATTACAACACTTCCTGGTTTGGAGTATTGACAGCCAAT